>NC_090265.1:621844930-622147688 GCF_040414725.1 Anabrus simplex | reverse complement strand
AATAAAAGTTCTAAACTGATTGCGATATTCTGGTGTAATCATAACCTCAGACAAAGATGGTAGATTTTGCGTCGATGTAGTAGGTGTTTCTGCAATAACATCTGTAGTTAAAAACTCAACACGCTTAGATGGTGATGCATCATTAAGTTCTTCTTCTTCTTCTTCCTTATCTTCCTCTTCTTGATCTACATCCTGCTTCTTCTCTTCCGTATCTTCTTCATGCTTTTCTTCTTCATGCTTCTCTTTATGATATGATGTTTGCATAGAAGCAAAACTTGAAGTAGACTGCGGTAATGAAGTAGAATTAAAAATTTCTTTGAGTGGTGTACTTAGTTGTGTTTTTAAAAATAAATCCGTGTCTGCTTGAATACGTTTAAGCTCTTTAAATTTCCGTCGAATATTGTTTCGAGCTTGGATGATATGTTTTGTGATCTCCTTGCTAGATGTTAACATGATGGTGGTTTTTAATCAAGTAGTTACTGTAATTCTGTGTTAATGCATATAAAATGATCGAAACCCATGCGATATCGTCCATGCTGTACATCACTTTCTTTATCAATAACTAAAAAGCTGTAACGGTGTAATGACCAACATTTAGCACACATACGTTTAAAGTCATCGAATGTCATATCAGTGTTAACATGATCGTTATACACATGTCGCATGTTGCGCTCATCTTGCCGAAAAAGCACAATAACATTTGCGTTGTCGCGTATCAACTGCTTGGGCACACGAGAATAGGTTTGGCACAAATAGATGCAATCAACATATTTATGTCGACCCATACTAAAGAATGCACGAATAACGTTTTGCTGTTCTGTTGCGACATCATCAAAGATCATTAGAGAATTAGGAAGCACATCGTCTGGTGATGGTACTTGCTCATGTGAATTAAATTTAAAATATCTTATTCCATCTTTAACTAGATCGTGCATTACAGTTTGTAGAATAGTATATAGCGGCTGATAGAGTGACTTTGCGAAAACGTAAATATTCTCGAAGCGTATACCATTTACAGAAGTAATAAGTGTGAGTAAAAGATTTGTTTTACCGCATCCCGACGGACCTGATATAATACATCGCACAGTAAAAGGAAACAACGTTCCATGACGTTTTCTTGTAGTTGTACTAGAACTAGGTAAGAGATGTGGTACAATGTCGGTAACAGGTAGCGTGTCTTGCTGCTTTATAATCTTCATGATAACTGAATCATAAAGTACGTAATAGTAATATGTATATATTAAACGAAACAAGAGGCAACGGTTAGTTTATGATTTGCTCTTGACTAGTAAAGTCGTGTCCAGCATGGTGAAACAACGATATCCAAACGACATGAAGAAGAAGAAGAAAGTAAAAACTGTTGGATGGAAAGATGTTATAAAGGCTGCGCAAAAAGCTATTCGAGGGGAATACAATCCTCGTGTAGCTATTACTAAGGCGTTACGCGCAGCAAGAGCGAGAATTTCTCCAAAGTGCAGAGCAATATTTAGTAAACGTGCGCGAATTATTCCTGTACCAAAACGAGGAGGATTTCTTCCTGCGCTGTTTGCTGGCTTAGCAGCTTTAGGGTCATTGCTAGGTGGTGCTAGTGCTGTAGCGAGAACTGTCAAAGCTGTAGAAGAAGCGAAACAACAGTTGAAAGAGAGTGAACGTCATAACAAGACGATGGAGGCAATTGCGTTACGAGGCAAAGGTGTGAACATGAAGCTAGCGCCATACAAGAAAGGGCTTGGTATCTACATTTCTCCAAAAAACGTCTACTGAATGCACTGCCATATCGAGCTCTAACGCATGATGAAGTTTTTACGTTTGCTAAACAACTAGGAATTCATTATTTTCGAGGAGTGTATATGCGTGATCAACTACCAGCACGTCCACGTGAACGTGAAAGTGCCGTAATTAACTTGGACGACAGTCGTGGACCTGGAACTCATTACGTTGCTTATGTAAAACGTAAATCTAAAGTATGGTATTTTGATAGCTATGGAGATTTACCTCCTCCTTTTGAGCTCATACGTTATTTCGGAAGCAGTGCAGACATTGTTTACAATAAAAACCGTGTGCAAAACTTTAATACACGCATGTGCGGACGATTATGTCTTATGTTCTTATATCAAACCCAGACAGTAGAGAAAGTGTATTAGTGTCTACGTGATGACGAACAGTGAAAGAACGTTTGCTGTACGTGGAGAAGGACCTGAAACAACCATCTATTTTAATCCGCCAATCGAACTTGGTTATCAGCCGCATAGTCTTGGACTAGTATCGTTTGAAAGCTACAATAAAATCTATAATGTGCGTGATGGTTTAAACAAGTTCTATTACGATGAGTATGTGCTAACACTACCCTCAGGTAGTTATACAGTAGATGATATTCACGACTATATTGAAAGTACGTTAATTGATCAGTTTGGGGAAGATAGTTTTAGTAATCATAATTACAAGTTCTCAATCACTATAAGCAACATTACGCACAAATGTGTTATTGAATCATCATTTAAGATTGACTTCAAATCACAACCTGATTCGATTGGTCCACTGCTTGGATTTTCATCGAGGGAGCTCCTACCGAACGTACGTTACGAGTCTGATCAACCTATAAAACTCTTCGATGATTATAATGTGAACATTACTTGTAATATTATTACAGACTTGAATAGTAATCTACAACCTTCGCACGTCCTGCACGACTTTATTGTTACAGAGGAACGTGGATATACTATTTGTGAGAAACCAGCAGTAGTTCTTTATCATCCTGTGTCTGTAAAACACATTAGCAACATTACTCTTAGACTTGTAAATAAACATAATCAGCTTATTCATTTAGATCAGCACGCGTACGTAGCTTACAAACTACATCTTAAACCAGTATGAAAACCATCTATAAAACACGGTGTACATTCCGAAGGCATACTACATGTGTGCAGAGACTCATCGAGTTAACAGATACCCATAAGCAGATACTCCAAGATTTAGGATATACACTACTACAACAGAATGGAAGAAATGCTAGACATTACGAATACAGTAGAAAGTCGTGAAGGTGTAGTACGAAGTGAGCTTCATTCTTATCAACCTTTTACGTTTGGATTAAATAACAATGATGAAATTCATTTTATTATTAATCAACAAGATGTTTACACCTTACCACACGAAAGCTACCTCTATATTGAAGGACGATTAGAAAAGTCTGATGGAAGTGGACCAAGCACTTCACAACTAAACAACCATGCTCTAGCTTTTCTCTTTTCTGAAGCGCGATATGAAGTAAATAATGTTGAAATAGATCGAACGAAGAATGTTGGTATTACAAGCGCAATGAAACTCTACCCTTCTTTCTGTGATGAAGAAAGTAATCTTTTGCGGATGGCTGGATGGTGTCCAAAATCTACTAACAACTGGATGATTAATGAGGATGGAACTTTTACGGGTATGTTATCACTGAAACATATTTTTGGATTCGCAGAAGACTTTACACGTATTATAATCAACGTAAAACAAGAGCTTATTCTAATCCGTGATCGAAGTGATTACAATTCTCTTAAAGCAGTAGAAACACCTGTAGAATCGAAAATAACACTGCATCGTATACTGTGGCGGATCCCACATGTAACCTTATCTGATCGTGAAAAACTTCGATTGCTCAAGATTGTAGAAAATGATACACCATTACCTATACGTTTTAGAAGTTGGGAGCTGCATGAATATCCTGTGTTACCACCTACAAACAAGCATAGCTGGGCAGTTAAAACATCACGTTTTACTGAGAAGCCCTTGTACATTATTTTTGGATTTCAAACTAATCGTAAATTCAATCACGAAAAAGATAGCTCACTGTTTGATCACTGCAAATTAAGACACGTTAGACTATATCTCAATGGAATTACGTATCCCTACGAAAACATCGACATTAACTTTGAGAAAAATAAGTTTGGGATGCTCTATGACATGTTTTGTAAATTTCAATCATCGTATTATCAGAAAGAAGATCGTCCGCTATTTACACCTCAAGAATTTAAAAATAAAGCACCGATTGTAGTTATAGACTGCTCTTATCATGAAGAATCTATAAAAGAATCTCCAGTTGATATTCGTTTAGAATTTGAAACATCTGAAAACATTCCTGCTAACACAGCAGCCTATTGTCTTATTATTCATATGAGTGATGTTACTTACCATCCGCTAACGAATATTGTTACGAGACTATAAATAAGAATAGATCTTTATCATTTTCATTAGTGTGTGCTTCGACATCGAACGCTATGGAACAAAACTGTAAATGTGCATGCTGTTTGCATGCTCATACGCAACATCTTATTTATGTTTCACGAGTGAGTGAGGCTATTAAGATGTTCTATAAACGTAGATCATCGATGCCGAAACATCTTATTCAATACTTACCACCAGGATTTTTATATACGTACGCTGCCTCTTACATACATAATTTTTGGGACATCCTTCCTCTACACAGTAAGATGTCAATCGAAGTAGCTTTATGCAGAACTTGTGAGCGACATTACAAGCATCGAGGAGAAAATGGTGATGATGATTGGGATGGACCAAATCCGAGGATTGAACACTGTACACAGTGTATGAATGAACTTTCTCTAGTACTTCATGATGATGATGATGATTCCGAAAAGGAATAACAGCAAGGTAAGAAGTACATGATCTTCTCTGTAAAGCATAACATACTTAGTATAATATATTTCTAAATGCTTTGTTTAATTTGAATGTTGCAGGAGGCATTTCGGAAGCATACGTTGTTAAGAAGCACACCAACCTTGTCAGCAGCAAAAACGAACACTGTTGTAGTACATTTGTAAATAAATATTTGATCGCATTCAAAAAATGTTGTACTTATTGCATTGCTTTACACCGACTTACTCTTAAGAAAAACGATCAGGTCTAAACATGCACAATGACGTCATCACAACAGCACTTGCTTACTCTAGCTTTCCCGATGCATGTTTAAACTCGTTCGAATTTACCGCTACCACATTCCTTTACATCGACTTACTCTTAAGAAAACGGACAAGTCTAAACATGTATGATGATGTCATCACAACAGCACGTGCTTACTCTAGCTTACCCGATTAAACTTGTTCGAATTAACCGCCACCACATAGAGTGCAGCAGCGAGGTAAGCGATGTAAGATGGTGGTAGCTAAAGATGTCAGCACGGTGCTCTGTTGATTAAAGATGGCTGCTTGTCAAAAAGATTTTTTCAAGTTATCCGCCACCACATAGAGTGCAGCACTGAGGTTTGCGATGCAATATGGCGGGTGACAGCTTGTCAAAGGTAAGTAGCTAAAGAGGGCAGCACTAAGGTTAGCAATGCAAGATGGTGGATGACAGCTGTGACGTAAAATATTACCCGCAAGATAGCACCACGATGCCCTTTTCATTAAAGATGGCAGCTAGAATTTTTCAAATTAACCGCCTCAAAGGTAAGTAGCTAAAGAGGGCAGCACTGTTCTCTCTGGATTAAAGATGGCAGTTTGTCGAAAAGAATTTTTCAAATTAACCGCCTCAAAGGTAAGTAGCTAAAGAGGGCAGCACTGTTCTCTCTGGATTAAAGATGGCTGCTTGTCGAAAAGAATTTTTTCAAATTATCCGCCACCACAAAGAGGGCAGCACGGTGCTCTCTTGATTAAAGATGGTAGATGACAGCTGAAGAGCGAGTAGAATTTGTTTCCAAATAAGAGCACGTAGAATTTGCCGCCACCACATAGAGTGCAGCACTGTTCTCTCTAGATTAAAGATGGTGGATGACAGAAAAGCGCATAGGTTTGTAAAGCACGTAGAATTTGCCGCCACCGCATAGAGTGCAGCACTGTTCTCTCTAGATTAAAGATGGTGGATGACAGAAAAGCGCATAGGTTTGTAAAGCACGTAGAATTTGCCGCCACCGCATAGAGTGCAGCACTGTTCTCTCTAGATTAAAGATGGTGGATGACAGAAAAGCGCATAGGTTTGTAAAGCACGTGGAATTTGCCGCCACCACATAGAGTGCAGCACTGTTCTCTCTAGATTAAGGATGGCGGATGACAGCTGTCAGAAAAGCACATAGGTTTGTAAAGCACATGGAATTTACCGCCACCACATAGAGTGCAGCACTGTTCTCTCTAGATTAAAGATGGCGGATGACAGCTGTCAAAAAAGCACGTGAGTATGTTTTCAAACAAGAGCACGTGGAATTTTTCAATTTGCCGCCACCACATAGAGGGCAGCACGGTTCTCTCTGGATTAAAGATGGCGGATGACAGCTGTCAAAAAAGCACGTAGAATTTGACACCACCGGGGCAGCACTGTTCTCTCTGGATTAAAAGCTTTGTTTCTAAACAAGAGCACGTGGAATTTGCCGTCACCGGGGCAGCACGGTGATTAAAGATGGTGGATGACAGCTCTGTCAGAAAAGCACATGGGTTTGTAAAGCATTTAGAATTTGTCGCCACCACATAGAGTGTAGCACGGTGCTCTCTTGATTAAAGATGGCTGCTGTCACGTGGAATTGTCTGCTACCACAGGTATCTAGCTAAAGAGGGCAGCACTGAGGTTTGCGATGCAAGATGGCTGCTGTCAAAAAGCATTTTTCAAATTATCCGCCACCACATTTCAAAGGTAAGTAGCTAAAGAGGCAGCACTGTGCTCTATAGATTAAAGATGGCGGATGACAGCTGTCAAAAAAGCACGTGGCTGTCAAAAAGCACGTGGATTTGTTTATCTCGAGCTAGTGAGGTTAAGTTGGTAGCACTAAGGTTTAGGCCCGCCAAGATGGCAGCACTGCCGATGACAGGTGACGAAAGAGGGCAGCACAGCGCTCTGTAGTTTAAAGATGGCGGATGACAGCTGTCAAAAAGCACGTGGCTGTCAAAAAGCACGTGGCTTTGTTTATCTCGAGCTAGTTAGGTTAAGTTGGTACCACCGAGGTTTATTCCCGTCAAGATGGCAGTACTGAGGTTAGCGATGCGTTGTTGTCTGTCAAAAAGCACGTGGCTTTGTTTACAAATCGGTCAAAAAGCACGTGGCTGTCAAAAAACACGTGGCTTTGTTTACCTCGTGCTAGTTAGGTTAAGTTAGCACTACTGGGGTTTAGGCCCGTCAAGATGGTAGTACTGAGGTTTGCGATGCGTTGTTGTCGATGACAGCTGTCAAAAAGCACGTGGCTTTGTTTACAAATCTGTCAAAAAGCACGTGGCTGTCAAAAAGCACGTGGCTTTGTTTACCTCGCGCTTGTGAGGTTAAGTTGGCACTACTGAGGTTTAGGCCCGTCAAGATGGCAGTACTGAGGTTAGCGGTGCGTTGTTGTCTGTCAAAAAGCACGTGGCTTTGTTTATCTCGCGCTAGTTAGGTTAAGTTGGCAGCACTGGAAGAGGCCTCTGGCTGAGGTGGAGGAGGCCACTGGGAGGCCACTGGCTGAGGAGGAGGAGGAGGTGGCCACTGGGAGGCCACTGGCTGAGGAGGAGGAGGAGGCCTCTCCCGAGAGCCGGAGGAGGAGGAGGCCGCCGAACCATCCAATTATACTACTCAGGTTATTACCAAAATCTTCCCACGACTTCTTTTTGGATTCAACAACTATTTGTTTCGCTCTGTTTCTTTCATCTAAGTACAAATCCCTGTCTGAATCCGCCCTTGTTTGGAGCCATTTCTGATAAGCCTTCTTTTTACGTTTACAAGCTGCTCTCACTTCATCATTCCACCAAGATGTTCGCCTTTTTCCATCTTTACACACAGTTGTTCCTAAGCATTCCCTTGCTGTTTCTACTACAGCATCCCTGTATGCCACCCATTCACTTTCTATATCCTGAACCTGCTTACCGCCCACTGTTCGAAATTTCTCATTAATCATATCCATGTACTTCTGTCCAATTTCCTCGTCCTAAAGATTTTCTGCCCTTATTCCTTGCAGATAGATTTCACTTTCTCTACCCTAGGCCTAGAGATACTTAATTCACTACAGATCAGATAGTGGTCTGTATCATCGAAAAATCCCCGGAAAACTCGTACATTCCTAACAGATTTCCTGAATTCAAAGTCGGTTAAGATATAGTCTATTATGGATCTGGTACCTCTAGCCTCCTATGTGTAGCGGTGAATATCCTTATGCTTGAAGAATGTGCAGTGAATAAGATTATTTTAAATTTCATATCTCTTAGTGTTATCCAGAAACAGTAGGGGCAGGTTCCCATACGTTGTTTCCAATATAAAGTGTGAGTTGCGGAGTTCTGATGATAACGGCAGGTCCACTTGCCTGCTACCATTCACAATCATTTCATTATAATGGGAGGCCCCATTACCTACTGCGCGGTCACAATCGGTCTCTATTATTCGACTTCAATGAATATATATAGATCAACATACGAAGTATATGCATGTTTACAATATTGAAAAGTGTACTGACACGGTCGTTACGATTTTATTTACATAGACTACATACATGGGAAATATTAATTAGATTAAACCATTAGAATAAAAATAACTTTAATTAGATCTTCACGTTTCTTTACTTGTAAATAATATTATTAGTCTAACAGTACTACACCTCTATTTTAGTTCCAATCAACAGATATGAAAATCATCTGGTATCAGGTCGAAACTGATTGCAATTTATCGCTTCTTATTTTAAGATAGAATGAACAATTAATACTTCTTGAGTGATCAATTGCTCTAATTAGCTGTGTGTCTGTACATTGACTATTTCGGCGAAATTTCCCTTCAGTTATCCGTTTCAGGTGTAATAATGGCCATCTGCATATTTTTTTAAGCTTTGGTGTCTGTTTGTCTGTAACTTGAAAACTAATGGATATATTTCCATCAAACTTCATATTTAGAATCCACCTGTCCTTGGGTAGGTTTTAGGGCCGATATTATTTCAGAATACCTAAACTTACTGGGGGTTTATTCGAAACCGAATCAATGTTATTGCACTCCCTCAAAATATGCACATCCAAAATTAATGGAAATCTGTCATCTTTAATGGAAATCAATTTCTAAAACTTTTTTCTCATGTGCATAATTTTGATAGAAGGATTAATAAGGGAGATATCACGAACGGTCGGTTTTTCAGGCTAAGTCCAGCGGACATAGCCCACATGTATTATACTTGGAGCAGATTACTTATCTATCTATATAATTAAAATCGTAACGACCGTATGTCTGCACGTTGACTATTTTGGCGAAATTTTCGTACAACTATCCGTTTAAAGGGTGATAATGACCACCTGCACATTTTTTGGCTTTAGTTTTCTGAAATTCCTACTTTTTTCGCCCTCTCCCAAAATAAAAAAAATGCGGCACAATCTGCCAGACGAGCTAGAAAATTGAAATTTGGCAAAATTATACGTTTTAGCCTGTAATCGACGGAAAAACTCCAAGATCTTTAAATTTTGAACTTTTTATCCCCGAAGAATATTGAAATATCGAGGCAATGCTAATGACGGTGCAGACCTTCGTTTCGAGGTATTTCTTGCTAAACGGTAAGTCGTATCACAAAATAGATGGCACAATCTCCGTTCAATCTCCGTTGCACATTTTACACTCATGATCACTTATAGGAAAGATGGAATCACCAAATTCTACACGATCATTGGCCCATACAGTAGCCATATGTGAGCCAAATGTTATGTTTATAGCTGTCACATATTTATCCGAAATGTAATGCACTGTGAGACAATCTAACCCAAATCTCACCGTATTCACCGTTTCTAACTCAATCTGACCGATTAATAGATGAGGTACGAGAAAATATCATAGGACCAGCCATTTAGACCGGTAAATACGGCGTCTTAAGGTACAATTCATTTGTCGATATGACGTACCGATCAGCAGCAGTTAATTTGTAAATGAAGGTCTGCAATATTTGAAACATGCATATACCTTTGTATGTCGATATATGTATATATTGATGTCGATTTGTAGCGATCAAGGAAGGGTGTGACTGTTATTGTAATCAGTACTCCCCACATCGACTTTGACTGGCAGTAGGCATGAAGTCCTTTTCCATCTCCTGTGTAAGTGGCATTAGTGAGGAGGGCCTACCATTGTAAAGAATAATTTCCTTCTCGATTTCACTTGCAGAAGGCAAGGGCGCGTGCAATTTTGTTCAAAACTCCCCTACCCGATTTGTGTTTGGCTGTGGGCAAGGGTGCCCGCCATTATGAAAAAAATGTACCTATCTAAAATGTGACTGGCATAGTGGCCTGCTATTTTAATGGAAAATCACCAACTCGGTGTGACTGGCAGTAAGCTGACTGGCAGTAGGAAGAGTGGTCTGTCATTATAATGATAACAGCACAACTCAATTTTGACTGGCAGTAGACAAGTTGCCCACCATTATAATAAAACCTCCTCAACTGTAATCTGTCTGGGAGTACGAAAGGGGGCATGTGATTTTAACGACAACTTTCCTAATCGATTGTGACCCCACATTAGGCAATGAGGCCTGCCATTATAATGTAAACTTCCCAACTCCATTGTGAATGGCAGTACGCAAGTGAGCCTGCCGTTATCATCACAACTCCGCAATTCACACTTCACATTGGAAACAACGTATGGGGACCTCCCCATGCTGTTTCTCGGATAACGCTAAGAGACATGCAATAAAATTATTCACTGCATGTACAGTAATTTACTTCGATATTATCCGTATACACTGTAGAATACCGTAGCGAAGCACGGATACATTTACTACTACTACTACTACTAATAATAATAATAATAACAATAATAACGATGTTATTTGTTTTACGTCCCAATAACTAATTCTACAGTTTTCGGAGACGCCGAGGTGTCGGAACTTGACCCACAGGATTTCTTTTACAAGCCAGTAAATCTACCGAAACGAGGCTGGCGTATTTGAGCACCTTCATATACCACTGGACTGAGCCGAGATCGAACCCGTCAACTTGAGCTCTGAAGGCTAGCGTTCTCCTGTCTGAGCTCATTCCCCTCTTATTGAATATTTTATTTCTCTGTCGCGTTCCACGCACGCAGTTTCTAGCAGTTGTTGCAAAGATTCATTGAATTGAACTTAGGTCACGTAGGTGACAAGTTCGAGTGTTGACCCTGGGTTTTACCTCAACTCCGACGCGTTTAGCCAGGTCAGGGACCGAGTCCAGTGTAAGGAATCAGCCATTTTATGGTCACCCAAGCGGTCTCTTCCCACTCTTCTTTACTTACAGAACCGGTGTTTAGAAGTTATTAAACTCCTAGTTAGTATAATGGAGATGCAGGTAATGATAATAATTACCCTCATGTACAAAGAAAATAAGAAGATACACTGCTTGAATTCACAGCCCATTTCTTCAATAGGGGGTTTCAATAGGCGCCTGGCGCAAGTTGTCGTACTCAGACATACTGTCAATTTGCAAGCATAGGGAAAAATAACTCTTTTTTTTTTTAACGTCTAGTCTGATTCCTAACATAATGAAGATAAAATGGAGCTTTGAAGTCTAATGATACTAAAAGAAGTCTTCATATTCCGTAACTTTTTCATTAAACTTTGAAATACTCATGTTACATTACGGAAGTTAACATGTTGCTGGGATTGGAGAAGCACATCATGTGGACACCATAAGATATTCGCACTTCACAAGTTACTTAAGATGAAGAGAGTTGCAATTGTTCATACAACCTCGTGATTTATAGAATTTTCTTTTATGTTTTAGGGCCTTTAGAGATTATGGAAGCCGATTTTTGTAGCCTAAAAACGCTGCGTTCTATCTCTGGTGGACTGTTATTTGTACGTCCAATCCCTGTTTTTCTTGTGTTCTTTATGAAAGGCCTTGAAGTTATTCACTCACACTCTGTACCATGCTCGATCAGATATGTTTTCTCGCCTTAGTTCAAACCTGTTGAAATCCTTTTTGACCTCCTGAAACCAGTTATCTGAAACTTAAGATCTATTGCCCAGTATTGTAAACAACTGTTCCGTCAACCGTGTTTCATCCATTCTGAAGGATGTTCAAAGAACTTCAGTCTTAGTTTTCTTATCGATTCCGTCAGTCACTCGTTTTCTTGATACAGTTCTACAGTTCTTTACTTCCTCTTAACCTATACTGTCCACCCACGATCTAGGAACTAATATCTTGCGAAGGAGATTTCTCTCAAACTTCTCGGCTTTTACAGCCATTCTGATTAGCTCTCAACTGTTCATCCTGGAGATCATTTCATCGCAGCACACTATTTTGTGAAGAAAACCGTAGGCGAATAGTGAACGATAAGAAGCAACGTAGAAAAGAAAAAAGAGCGAAATGGGAGAACAGTGGCTGCTCCACCTGGTACTATCTGCCATCTCTGCGACAAAGTGTATACCTCTCGTATTGGGCTGTACAGTCATTCACCTACGGACTCACATATGAAGAGAAGTTCTGTTTGAAAGACCAGCCTGCTCGTTTTCGAGTGTTTGGTATTGTATTGCGTGTATCGAATTAACATTAGAGTTAAGAACATTTCAAATTCAAATATGTGATAATTATAAAAATCTGACCAGTACTTCTCGGGAAAATGAAATGTTTTCAAACAAGCTTCATTCGCCAGCTGCGGGCCGCCGTATTCATATGAATCAACAAATAGGCGACCAAGACACGCGCTTCGTTTAGCTCATGGGCTATTGACGTACAGATTTCTTTCTCTTAGACTTGTTTCCTTCCATACCCCATAGCATATCGGGCAATGAGATTCTTTCAGCAAGTCCTGTTATCTGCCAGACCTTCGACTTCATCCCAGCTACATTCCTACCTGCACCAGCTTCAACTTCGCGGTGTTTTTATTGCCCATTCTCAGAACACGCCCCGTAAATCGTAGGTTAACCAAATCGTAGTCTTCTTTCGGCAACGATAATGTTTAGGCTACGAAGACCACTTCCTTACAAAACTTTTTTATGAGTAACGTGGTCGCAGTAGCCTATTTTAGAGACTCTCTTGACCGCCAGTCGTTGTACAACATCCTTCACGAACAAAGTTTGGATAGCAAGACAATGCGCCTGATCAAACAGACATTGACAGACACATCTAAAGTGAAATTCATGGGGGAAATATCTGAACTCTTTGAGATCAAGACAGGCGTTCGTCAAGATGATGGACTTTCACCGCTCCTCTTTAACCTAGTGTTAGATAAAGTCATCAAACAGGCGACCAAGACACGCGGTTCGTTTAGCTCATGGGCTATTGACGTACAGATTTCTTTCACTTAGACATTTCCTTCCATGCCCGATAGCATATCGGGCAATGAGATTCTTTCAGCAAGTCCTGTTATCTGCCAGACCTTCGACTTCTTCCCAGCTACATTCCTACCTGCACCAGCTTCAACTTCGCGGTGTTTTTATTGCCCATTCTCAGAACACGCCCCGTAAATCGTAGTCTTCTTTTGACAATGATAATGTTTAGGCTACGAAGACCACTTCTTTACAAAACTTTTTTATGAGCAACGTGGTCGCAGTAGCCTTTTTTTAGAGATTCCCTTCAGACACCGCTATTGAAAATCATTGCGACTACATGGCGAATTTACTGATATCTTTCAGGTTTAACATGAGTACAAGGTTATGAACAAAACAACAGACGCATAGTGTTAGCTTTATGTTGTGCTAATTGGAGCTGAAATCTACAGGGTTTTTCGTAAAAAATTGACCGCTCGCACGCGGCTGAACCATAGAGTTAGTAAATAATACACTAGAGGTAGCAGCGGCGCCACCGTCTGCGAAAGAATCACTGTAGCGAGCGGAGCATGTTGAAATCGCAGCTGTTTGGCAAAAAGCTCACTCCGCTGTACTCATAAACGTAAATAGGGGACTTTTAAAACCGTATGAATATTGATATGGTTTTAAATTCTTACATGTAAACATTCTCAGAGAGTACAATATACTTGCGATGCTTCTGTCCAATAGAAAGAAAGCCTAAAAAGCAGAAATACAGGATAAATGCGTGATAAAAGAGGATGGTGTTCAGGTGCAGTAAGTAACACAAAATATCAATTTATTGTTCATATTATGTCTTCTAACAACATACGTTTAGAATGGGGGTACGTATATTTCGCTACCTTTTCTGTAAATGACCAGGAGTTTGGCATAATTCTGCCCAGCGACCGACATTTTCACGTGGTTATAAAAATAATAAGACAGCACAGTGGCCGAACTGTTGAAAAACCTCTGACCAAAGTCACTTAGAGAACTCACGCAGAATCAGTGATTATCAGAGAAGGTTGAAATAAATCAGAATATCAGAACAGCTGCCAGAAGAATGGAAATACGCACTGCACAATAAAAGGTGACCGCACAGATATGAACAATTAGAAGGGTATTTCATTAGTACAAGTAACTTTAGCGTGCCTACGTCAAAGGACACAGGATCAGCTGGAATATAAAATCGGTGAATACCAGGCAGGCTTCCGCCCTGGTCACTCTTGCGCAGAACAAATCTTCAACCTAAAGACTACTTTGAAAATCAAAGCACTCCGGAACACTCCAGTCATATGTACTTTTGTTGACCTCAAAAAGGCCTATGACTCTCTTGACCGCCAGTCGTTGTTCAACATCCTTCACGAACAAAGTTTGGATAGCAAGACAATGCGCCTGATCAAACAGACATTGACAGACACATCTAAAGTGAAATTCATGGGGGAAATATCTGAACTCTTTGAGACCAAGACAGGCGTTCGTCAAGATAATGGTCTTTCACCGCTCCTCTTTAACATAGTGTTAGATAAAGTCATCAAGGAATGGGATAACGATACAAAACCACAGGAAGCCAGTGCGACTAGAACAAAGCAAGGATAGATTAGAGGTCAGTTGTCTTACTTTCGTGGACGATCTGGCACTACTAACAGATAACGAAACCACTGCAATCAGACAGATAGAAGTACTTAAAGAGTGCGCAGAAAACGTAGGCCTGCAAATCTCCTACCAAAAGACTGAGTTCTTCTGCACAAAATTCGATATATCGGTTTTGAACACGAAATATGTCAAGATCAACAGAGTCCCACACTTTAAGTACCTAGGCGAAGTGCTCGAACCGACCGGGAAAGAGAAAATTGCGCAGAAAACTAGGTTACTGAAGGCGAAGAAGAATCTCCTGGCTGAAAAATCTATGGTACTGGTACGAGATTAGCACGATGACCCTTTAATATGAGGCAGACTCAAAGATCAGTGCAGTCAGGATGATCGCCAATCTTCGATAGAATAAGCCACAAGAAGCAGAAGAAGAATAAGAAGAAGAGGAAGAAGAAGAAGGTTGAAATACATTTCTTTATGTCATAGCAATAAAATGTGTCATATTATAATGTGTTGTCTTCTCTTCCTATCTAAACAGGAAATGAAATGTCGTATGGCTTTTAGTGCCGGGATATCCCAGGACGGGTTCGGCTCGCCAGGTGCAGGTCTTTCTATTTGACTCCCGTAGGCGACCTGCGCGTTGTGATGAGGGTGAAATGATGATGAAGACAACACATACACCCAGCCCCCGTGCCATTGGAATTAACCAATTAAGGTTAAAATCCCCGACCTGGCCGGGAATCGAACCCGGGAACCTCTGAACAGAAGGCCAGTACGCTGAACGTTCAGCCAACGAGTCGGACATCTAAACATGATAATAATCACTACCTTCACGATTTAGGTACACTGTGAAGGCAGCGATAAAATACAATAGGCAATGAAGTTTGTGATAAAGTTGCTAAAAATAATTTAATAATCTCGAATGGCCTCAGCTGCTGTGTGCAAACATTTTAATTTGACGCTATCTGGCTATCTGCTTGTCAATTTCGACATTCTATTTTACTCTACGCCTACTAGATCGCAGGGAATCTATCTTGGACGTCTATGGCTGAGTTTTATAATGAATGTTGTCGGATAAACACCAAATGTTTCACCAGGGATTTTTTTACATGTCAACATCGTACGACATGAAGTGTCGAAAGGACATTTTTGCGCCCTTCAAAAATCCGACTGCCTCTACTTAATCGCACTTATGCGGTAAAATAATTTTATTTCGCTATATCCAGTAAAGGCCGCCTTTGCAAACCCAAATCTGTTTAGAAAACTTCCAGTTTTTGTTGAATATAAAATAATTTACGTGATTAAATGCTGGAAATACGAAATTTGTAGGTACAGTATGCTTTTTTCTTCTTTACATTTATTGACATAAATATATCTAATGGCTCGGTGTCATCTAAAAATTTGCGTTACGGAAGTTAGCGTCACGAAATGTGTGACAGAAGTGTAACCCTAGCAACCGTGCGGACTGTGATGTAAAGTAAGGATGGATGGCCAGACATTGTTACTTAGCAAACGTACTGGTTATGCCTTATGCCTGGTGGCATCTGAAATTAGCAGCCGTTGATGGATGGCCATGACCGAAAGACAATTTATGATCATTTGATTTTCGCAAAGGGAAAAGGGGTGGTTTTCTTTTCTGTGTAGCACGTCTCAAAGCAAACATCTCGATGAAGGCCTAGTTTCATACATAAGTTTTGGAGAAATAGCAGGTTTCTCTTCGCTTTTCTTTGTTTTCCCTGATACTACACTCAACACAATCCACTGTAGTCTTCGGAGTGTGCAGCTAGATGAAGTATGGCTTTCTGTTCAGTGGTTCCTCGGCTCAATAGGGAATAATATCATTGGTGGCGTGCCAGATGCGACCGTGCCGCTTGCGACCCGTGCCACTGGCGACCGCATGATCTGTAACCGTGCCGGATGCGACCGGCGTTGACAAGCAAATTGTCATTTGATAAGTTGTGTCATCACCCAAGATAGGCTAAGCTAAACGAAGTGCAATGCCATTTCAGTAAGTCCTATAAGCAGCTACTGCCCCTACTTTACATAACACTTCTGGGGGAAACTCGTTTTACAACACGAAACATGGTGATGCGTTTACGTCTTTTCCCACCAGGTAAGTTGGCCATGCGGTTAGAGGCACGCGGCCCTGAGCTTGCATCCGGGAGATAGTGGGTTCGAATCCCACTGTCGGCAGCCCTGAAGATGGCTTTCCTTGGTTGCCCATTTTCACACCAGGCAAATGCTGGGGCTGTACTTTAATTAAGACCAGGGCCGCTTCCTTCCCGTTCCTAGCCCTTTCCTATCCCATCGTCGCCTTAAGACCTGTCTGTGTCGGTGCGACGTAATGCCACTAGCAATAAAAAAGATCCTAATTCTCTGAAATTATTTACGACTTAGGCCTACTTACTTATCGTGACCTATTAGTACCAGGAGCGTCCGAGGACGTGTTCGCCTTGCCTGGTGCAGGTCTTTCTACTTGACGCCGTTGGGCGGTCTGCGGTTCTGGATGTGGGATTATGATAACGAAGTAGGGAGAGATGAAACCCGGTTTCGGCACGTAGCCTACTCCTCTCGAATAATACCAAGGGGTCTGCTCAATGCTTTACGTCGCCATCCGATGGCCGAATCACCATGAACATCATATCCCCTCACTCCATTTGAACACTGCGAAAGGGTTTGGATTTGAATCCCGGCTTTTGGCATGCAATCTAGTGATTAGAAAGTGTCTTCCACCAACTTTCCTACCCTGCCGACCAACATTCTGATGGTGATTTTTTTTTCTTCCAGGCTAAGTGGCTCAGACGGCTCAGACGGTTGAGATGCTGGTCTTCCGACTCCAACTTGGTAGGTTCGATCCTGGCTCAGTTCGGTGGTATTTGAACGTGCTCAAATACGTCAGCTTTGTGTCGGTGGATTTTTTGGCAACGTAAAATAAGACCTGCGGGACTAAATTCCGGCACCTCGGCGTCTCCTTAAACCATAAAATTAGTTACTAGGACGTAAAGCCAGCAACATTATTATATTTTTCTTTCGACCAACGGCACTCGAACCTGCTAACAACGGTGTCAGACCTTTATTTTAGAAAAGACCAAGTTAGCTACTTGTAAGGAATCTGCCATTTGGTGACAGATCAATTGTAAGTGATTGATGGGTCGCATGCGGCACGATGCTTTTCCGCTCGGTCGCTATTAATGGCCGGGTCGCATCCGGCACGGTCGCATCTGGCACGTAACCATTTTAACTGCTACTTAATAGACGTGGTATTGCCAAAGAGTTGCTGAAAGCTTAAATGCTTCCGTCAACGCGCGCTATTTTTAGAACGAGGATATGTCAGACCGAAGGCAACAGAAGATCATGACGTGGTAGCATATCTAACAAACGAAGAGGAAAAGTTAACAAAATTTGAACAGATATTCCAATCCCTACCTTGTTAAGAACTTTACTTTTTCATTAGATTTCTAATCCTCACTGTCTCCTATTTCACATCTGCTTAGAATTATTTCTTGACATGAAGTTCAGAAAAGTGTTTGACTTAATCTCATTAGGGCAACAGATGTGCTAACGTAAACGAAGTGCAGCGAACTCAGTTATGTATTCTCGTAATTTTTACCTCTCCGTCTTTATTGTGTAAAATGTAATTGGCAACGGCTCCTTTATATTACCTGGTCTGAGATCAAAGGGCCAAAACATGAAGGAGACACCTACATAGCTCAATATATCGGAGACATCCGTTCCAACACTTTGAGGTTTAGTAATTAACTATTGACTAAAATAGAGGAATCCTGTTCCACACAGCCAACATGACAAGATGTTCATCAGCGGGCTTTATTACAATTTCTAGACGCGGCCCTTTAGCATACAGTCATGTTTGCTCGACAGGAAATCAGGAAATATTAAGGAACAGGTAGTGTACGCCCGAAACCTCCCTTTTAGCGAAAAAAATTATAGAAGCAATTAAATCGTAAGAATAAACTTAAATCAAATCTTACTGGAAGTTAATGATAGTTTATAAGGCTTATATATTTAAAGCTTTGCTGCACATTCGATAGAAACTATTACAATTAATGATTTGATATTAAAATAATAAGTATTGTAAAACTAAGAACATTTTTGAACTTAGTTATGAACAGATGAATAAATTATCCGAGAATCTTTGCCTTTCTAACAGTAATCTCACTAATTGTTTAACTTTAGAATAAACCAGTTATTACATTTTAACATAGGCCTACATATTTCGCATGGATATTATTTCATTTACTGAAGTCAAAGATTTTAAAGATATTTTAACTATTGCTAATATTACCTCCCAATTTAAAATGTACTTAGTGTCGGAATTTTCCTTTCTCCAAATGATTCCTCTGTATCTATATTTGATAAAAGTGTTTTCTCAAGTTTCTAGTTCAACTTGGCGTTCTTTTACAGTACATGGAAGCAGAACACATTTACGCATTCAAGAAAACCTCATTTCAAATTTATGTATTTTATATTTATGAATTTAAACCATCTTCGTGGTAATTTAAAACATTTGTTCGTTTAGAACTTGGCTGCTGTGGAAGGGAAGAAATCATCCAAGTGCTTTGTAATAACGTTAAAATCATCATCAGGCTTTCAACATTCTGTAGTACAGTAGAAGTCGAATATTGTAATGTCCAGTAAATATGGTAGGTAGTACGTACCCACCAAACTCAAGTAATTAATGTGAAACCTCATATTATCATAGTTTACTTATTTATCGCATAGCTTTTAGTGCCGGAAGTGTCCAAGGACATGCTCGGCTTCCCTGCTACAGGTCTTTCAATGTGACGCCCATGGGTGACCTACGCGTCTAGGTGTCAGATGATCATGATGTCGGCACATAGCCCACCCCTGCGGAATAACACCAAGGCTTAACGTCTCCATCTGACTGACTAATCAGCATAAATATTGTCGTAGACCCTCACACCATTTGGACACTGCGCAGATGTTTGGAATTGAATCCAGGCTCCTGACACGCAATCATATTGAGAACATTTTTTCCAACAAGACTCGAACCGCCTAATCACAGTGTCAGAACATATAGACTTGATCCCTTAATGATCATGTCCACCAGGTGCGCCGTTGTTGTAATATAATACATCTTTTGTATTCGCTGCTTTTGGTCTGTTCTGTTGGATATTTTGATGGCATTTCTCCACTCCAAATGGCTACAGCTTTCACCCGAATTAGATTTGTTGATAGTAGTTCATCGCAAAAACACGTTTTTCTGTTGACCTCCCTTAGATCAATTAATTCATTATCTCTTCTAATACGTCACAAATGTTTTATTTGTCTGGCTGTCTTTTGTAAGAGAATAATACCATTTATCGGAAGCGATGCTCACTCATAATCAAAACCCGCAACTGGATAAATGTTCCTTTGAATCGTTTTTACCGATTTTGTCCTCAGTGATAAGCTTTTTGTGTAGCTGTCCATTTTCAAATATATCAGCTTCCAAATCCGTATACTGACTGGCAAATAAATAGTATTCGATGTTTGTATAATATGCTTTCCTTCATGAAACGCTGCTGCTAGATTCATGAGATCGGGATATAATTTAGAAGGGTAGAAGATCGATGCTTAGCAATTGTTTCGTGATATTTGATTGTATAGATAATTATTTATGTCTTTTCTAATTGGCTTTAGGTTGCACCGGCACAGATGGGTCTCATGGCGACGATAGGATAGGAAAGGGTTAGGAATGGGAAGGAAACGAGGTGGCCTTAATTAAGGTACATCCGCAGCATTTTTCTGGTGTGAAAATGGGAAACCACGGAAAACCATCTCTGCCGACAGTGAGGTTCGAAACCACTATCTACAGAATATAAGCTCACAGTTGTGTGCCCCTAATCGCACGGCCAAATCGCTCGGTAGATAATCATTATTTTCAGAGGAAGAATAAGGGTACCAGAAAGAGAAAGAGAAAGGGAGAATACATGAAGGACATGAAAACCTCATACCATCGAGGCCAAAAGAGAGCAAGACTTGACCAAGGAAGGTCGATACTAAAGAGTGAAAGCGAGGAAGTTGATACAAGTGGAAACAATATCGTGCTCAGCTAGAAGCCCTGTGGTTGCCAACATACGCTCCGAATTTGAGAGTCTCTGGGATTTCCCCTTTCAGTCACCTCTTATATCAGGCAGGGGTACAATGGATATATTATACCGCCCTCACGCACAGGGGGATTTGTAATGTTTAGTTTAGCAACAAAATATGGGAAATAACAATTACAATAATTTACAAAAATAATATGCGGGGTGTGATCACCACTATCTAGTCAAATGTTCCTCATGTACGCCCGTAATACAGAACGTTCCATTGGGTAGGCCCATATCACGTGAATATGTCTAAAAGCCAGGTGTGGATTGCGAGAATATTATTGAATAGTACGTATGTGTATATTGAACCCTTTTGGGCCATATTGAGGGATACCTACCTTTCTTACCTATCAGCAAAGTTCATGAGATCTGTCTCTTGGGTCGTATCGGGTTCTTCGTCACTTGCTGAGGTAAGGTAGGGTTCAGTAATTATAATCTATCTACTTGAATGAAAGGTCTGTTTAAAAAGATTCCTATTTATTCATGAAATTCTGAAGCATTCTGATTTGTCAACGGTATCATTGAAATTAATCGTGTCCACTGGACACCACAATCATTTTTATTACATAGAAGGTTAGAACACTGGTGTGAGCCTTCGACGTAACTGCCTGATGGGCATTCTTACTGGAAACCATTGTCTCATTTTTTTTATTAAAGAAAGGAAAGTCTGTAAATCCTTAAATTCGGCTTCCATGTGAGACTACATGTACCATCATAGTGATTCGTTATGGTCCAGCCCTCGTAACACGAACTCTGGACTCTGGGTATAATTAAGGCAGTCCAATCGGTGTGTGCCACACAGTGGTTATACGACATGGACCCTTAATTGAATCGATGTGACCTGCGTCTATGTCATAGACCGACATCTAAACTTCTAAGTTACTTTAAAGTCATTGTGGATGATGACCGCAAGGAAAATGATGCTACAGTGGCATATGGCAATAATCTAAGTCACTGAGGTTGATGACCCCAAGACCATCCAAGTTTCTAAGCTGAAGGCTGAACACAATTAAGTTACGTCGGTTAATGACCAAAGTTTCCACTTTACTATCCCCAGCACATTCACTGCTCAATCAATCAAAGTTAAATAACACAACAATAGCAATGCTCACAATACTTTGTGGCAGTAAAAACCATGCCACGGACTTAGAGTATAATGAACAAGAATAGCCAACATAGCCAACAATAGTTAACATTTACACATTCCCCAGAAAACAAACTAAGATTTCCAGAATGCATCTCCAAGTTATTCGCTTGATTTAAAGTTATTTCAAAATGCGGTTTCACTGAATTTAATAATTAAATAAATTTAAATGATTTAATGAAGTCTTAAAGGACAACAAATTCTATCTCCGCGGACTCTGGTTTCTTCACAAATTCCTACGCAATTGTGTTCTCACAACTTTTGATCCTGTGATGTTTATCTGTTGATTCCTATTGCTGCAAAATAACGATTTCATCATTCATGTCCAGTTTATATCCTGTTTCATGATCTCACACTTTAAATCTAATCTAACCCTAGCCATTATTAGCACTTGGATAACCCTAATAATCTACGTACAAACCAAAAGCAACTCGTCATATAATTACGATATCATATCTCGTCATAACATTTTATAAAGTCTTCGCACCCCTCACAGACAAACAATCATCACTACCATCCTCTATATTTTGGACAACCATGAATTTGGCTATTCTTGTTCATTATACTCTAGGTCCGTGGCATCAAATGCACATTACGTCCCCAATTAAACAAATTTTACAGTATCTAATAATACTCAGGTTATTACCGGATGAAATTTTCAACTAAATCCAACATTTAACGTTCTCCTCGGCCGAGAAATACAATCTCAATTCCACGCGTGTCCCGTTATATCTGCTGTGTTCCCCTATCAGCTGACGGCTTCTCGCCCCCAACCCGCTTGTCAGTGATACGATACATCTGTTTCGTTCTGCCTGACTGGCTTCTCAAAAAGCTCCCTTTTAAACTCCGCCGACATAATTAAACAAATACGATATTCTAACCACCAAAATGCACATAGATTGTTACGATGTTTTGTGGATTTGCAGGGGTGAAAGAAGGTGCTGGCTGGAATAGGTCTCGACTAAAGAATTAAAGTTAATTTAAAACTTTGACAAAGGTTATATTTTCAACAGACAACAAGGTTTAACAATTTTCATATAGACTTTCAAAACTCAACAAATAACAAGTCAGCAACAAGCCAAAATCAGTACAAAGAAATTACAAGATTTCGGGGGTTATTACCAAAATCTGGGCTTCAAGTTCCAAGTATAATTCCTGAGCTCTCAGCTCACAACTACCATTGCTGAAGGGCATAAAACCCCTAAGTACAAGGAGCACTAGCTCCTAATTACAGTGTTAAGAAAATGAGCAGACCCGCTCTCAATTTGACAAGCCTATCAAAGGCTACAACAAACTTCATTTCTATCTGCCCTTAAGGCACACCAAGAAACGTGGGTATTTGATACCCAACCTACAGGGCCTTTACATGAGGAAAATAAAACATCAGGTTAAGTTACTGGCCCATGATACAAAATAGAATGGAGGCGAAGCTTGCACTCCTAATACACTCTTGAAACCTGCTTGGCACTAGGCCGCTTACGCAAGGGCTAATCCCATACTAAGGAGGTGACACGATAAGAAAACTTTACCGGGCGAGTTGGCCGTGCGCGTAGAGGCGCGCGGCTGTGAGCTTGCATCCGGGAGACAGTAGGTTCGAATCCCAAAGTCGGCAGCCCTGAAGATAGTTTTCCGTGGTTTACCATTTTCACACCAGGCAAATGCTGGGGCTGTACCTTAATTAAGGCCACGGCCGCTTCCTTCCAACTCCTAGGCCTTTCCTATCCCATCGTCGCTATAAGACCTATCTGTGTCGGTGCGACGTAAAGCCCGTAGCAAAAAGGAAACTTTATTACATTACGAAGAGAAGAAAAACGGTTATGAAAACGTAGTCACCTCAAAACAATATGAGTGGGAGCTCGAGAGGGTTAGGCACTCTCCATTCCAATTTATAGTTAAAGAGACGAAATTTTACCAAATGTCTACTACATTTGAAAGATAGGTTACATGAAAAACGTTTCGAACCTGCCCCGAGGGTTAAACTGCTGAGCTAGCAAGAAAGAAAGTTATTAAACGGCCATTACCTTGTGGATGAACTGCTGCCCGAAGAAAGAGGCGCTTCCCGCCCCCTGCTACATAATCACACACTAAGCAAGATGTCGATGAAGTGGCACCGAGACAAGAAAATCAGCAGTTTAAATACCCTCGTAGAACATTCGAGACCTTTCAAGAATGAGTACCCACACCCCCCTAAACTTTATTGGATAGCTTAAAGCAACATCTCCATATCGGAGAAGACATACGTTATTGGTCAAAAATTAATTAGAGAAATTCGGGATTGGCTAAATTCAAAACAAGCGGAAAGAGAAGGGTTATACTGCCAACCCAAAAAATGACTGAAAGAAATTTAACAAACAAACTTATGAATACCAAATTTCTTCAAAAAAAAACCAGTTCCTTCACTTCGCACTAGGGTGCACAATTATAGTTCTTAAGTAGTGCCATCTAGAAGAGCAAACAAATACAAATCGAAATAGACATCGTTCAGAACACTTCAAAATTTACAGTAGAGTCATCTTCCGAGAAACGTTTGACTTAATACAGTTTTTAAAGTTCAGAGTTTCTCCTGTAGAGAGGTTTCAACTGGCGCAATATTTGAATTCGCGGCGTGGAGGTGTACCGCCCGGTACAGGCCTCCCCCCCAAAAGTCCTTCCAAGGGGTGACACAGGAGAAAACAAAAAAATTGTTACAAAAAGGTCCAAGTTTTGCTGATGAGTTGCAGAATTTAGAAGAGAGAAATCTAATTTTGCAGTAGTCGAAGGTCTCAGAAGTTATTTGATATAAGTGGGATTAAATAAAATCCAGTTTTGGAATTTCTTAGTAGTAGCTTTTGATGAAAGGTCTCTATGGTTGTAGTAGTTGAATTCCAAAGGAAAACTTTAATTCTTGGAAGAAGAGAAAAATTTTCTAAGTCCACCAGATGTTGATGTTGAATCCAAGAACGTAGTAATTGTGGATATGGCATGTCCACGTAGCTGCATAAGTACATTAGTTGCCGATTACTTTGACGGCCACACCAGCCGCTGCTGCTTGTGTCCAGAGGAGGCCGCTCGGGCCCCTCAAGTACCCTGAGATACACCTCTCCCGCTACTATGAGAGGGGTAGTGGTGGTGAAGCACGCCGCACATGCGACGATTGTTTACAGTCCGCAGGCAGTTAGCAGGTGGTGCGCCGCACATCAGCCTTGGCCGGAAGGAGGGCTCCGACTCGCCGTACACTGGTTGACCTCACTGGAGTAGAGCGGGCCCATACTCCACCACAGTGGCGGTACGGCGCCGCACGGCTGTGGGGGCACTGAAACATTAAGATCTCGGCGGCAGAATTTTGTTGGACCATAATGATTTTAGGGTACAGTCTTTGTGGTTAGGCTGAGGGGCCAGCGGCGTGGAAGTTTTTATTTCATTTTAATTAGCCACTGGTGTGTTTGAGCAGGAGACGGGAGCTTGGTAATGGCCTAGGAGGACAGGACAGCAGTTTAACTGACAGGGGAGGTTGTACAATGAATATTTAAATACAAAGAACATGATTCAAAGGGCAGAAGGCCTCAAAATGAAACCAAAAATATAACCTTCCGATTTCTTTCAAAATTATACGGAGCAAGTTAGCACTGAAATTACACAGGTTTCACCTGTGACAGGTGAACCCTAAATATCCTCTCGGTGGCTGTATTGCTTAGTAATAAGGTAACGGGTGTGAGGAAATCGAGAATAATACACGGCCCATGAAATCTGGGGGCAAGCTTGCCCGCGGGAACAAAATTCTTGACCATAACCTGGTCGCCTACCTTCAAATGGGTGGGTCCCCGTCCACGATCATATCTTTCCCTAACCTTTTCATGAGACACTTTAAGATAGGCCTTAGCCTTCTTCCAAAGATCTTTAATATTATCCGGATCTATTGTCTCAGGTAGAATATCACTCAGAGACCAAAGGTTAGAGAGCGGCGTGTTGGGAACAAAGTTGAACATCAAAGAAGCTGGAGTAAATTTATGGGATCCATGAACCGCCGAATTCAAAGCAAAAGCTAACCAATGCAGGGACGTGTCCCACCTAGAATGATCTTCATGATGATAGGCAATAAGAGCCGACCTCAGATTACGATTGACCCGTTCACGCAGAGATGGTTGAGGATAGTATGCCGAGGTTGTTACATGCGAGATGGCTAGATCAAAACAGAATTTACGGAAAAGATTGGAAGTGTAAGCTTTAACATTGTCGGACACAATATATTGACACGGACCAAAAGAAGCAAAAATGGAATTTAAACAAGAAATAGTTGACTGAGCGGTAGCCAGCTTAATCGGAAATAACCAAGAAAATCTAGTGAAGCCATCTACACACACCAGGATGAATTTATTGGCATTCCCCTTTGACTGGGGAAAGGGTCCGACGTAGTCGATATACAGACGTTCCATTGGGCGCGATACTTGTTGAGAAGACAATAGGCCTACCTTGGTGGACATGGTGGGTTTACTAAGCAAGCAAGATTTACAAGCCTTTACTAGTTCAGGAATTTCACCGTCCATACCTTTCCAGATGAACCTTTCACGGATCTTTTCACGAGTTTCGAAAATGCCTAAATCCCCCCCAATGGGGTCTCATGATAGTACTTAAAGATCATGGGCACAAGAACAGCTGGAACCACCACCTTCATCATCTTATCATGCCCCGACGGGCAGCATAGAACACCATTCCTCAATACATAAGGGACAACATGTTCCCCAGAAGAAAGGGTTTCCATAATGGGAACCAGCACTGGATCTTCACGTTGATATTTTTCAATATCCCTAAATAACATGGGAGCATCAGTCAGAATGGCATTAACCTCAGGTAGTATGGACTCGGGAGGTGAAGAACTATGAACCTGTTCAAGGGGCTCTACATCATTCGAAAACATACGGCTTAGTCCGTCTGCTACAGCATTTTCAGTACCTCTTATATGCCTAATATCAAATTGGAAGGCAGAAATTCGATGGCCCACCGGGCTATACGACCAGTTCGACGCGGCTTACCTAACACCCAACTTAAGGCTTGGTTATCAGTCTCCAAGTCGAACTTGACATGTTACAGATAAAGGCGGAACTTTTCTAGCGCAAACAAGACAGCCAAACCCTCGAGTTCATAGATGGAATAATTGGCTTCTTGAGCCGAAAGAGTCCTAGATGCATAGGCGATGGGTCGCCTCCCTAGTTCGGTCTCTTGAAGAAGGACCGCAGCCACTGCCGACGACGATGCGTCGGTTTGGACGATGAATTTCTTCGAGAAATCCGGCATTGCAAGAACAGGGGCATTACACAGAGCTAGTTTAAGATCTTCAAAAGCGGCTTGTTGAGAAGGTCCCCACTCAAATTTGAGGCCTTTCCAACGAAGTAAGTTCAAGGGCGCCGCTCTATTGGCGAAATTTGGAATAAATTTCCTGAAGAAATTCACCATACCAATGAACCTGGCAATACTTTTGATGTCCTTGGGAGGTTTGAAATCACGGATGGCCTGTGTTCGGGAATGATCCACTGCGACACCATCGGGCGATACAATATGCCCTAGGAATGACATGGAAGGCTTAGTGAAGGCGACTTTGGACAACTTCACCGTTAACCCAGCCTTACGAAGGCGACTAAGAATTTCTTTCAGATGATCTAAATGTTCTTCGAAGGTCTCCGAAAATACGACGACATCATCGAGATAGTGGTACAAGTACTCAAATTTGATGTCGGAGAAGACCCTGTCTAGCAGTCTCGTAAGCACAGCTGCTCCCGTGGGGAGCCCGAAAGGCACGTGGTTGTATTCATACAAATTCCAATCCGTGGCAAACGCTGTCAGGTGCTTGGATTGCTCTGCTAATGGTATCTGGTTATAAGCCTGGTTGAGGTCCAAGATGGTGAAGAACTTAGCTTTACGAAACCAGGAAAAGCAAGAATGAAAGTCAGAAAGGGGCACAGATTGTAACACCACCTTCCGATTGAGAGCCCTATAATCAATCACAGGCCCGAAGCCACCTTGGGGTTTCGGGACTAGGAAAATAGGCGATGAATACGCCGACTTAGAGGGCCGAATAATACCATCTTTTAACATTTGATCGGTGATCTCCTTCAAAGCTTTCATTTTAGGAGGAGACAGCCTATAAGGCGGAAACCGGACTGGAATCGAATCCGTAACCTCAATCTTGTATTCAATAAGGTCAGTAACACCAAGATTATCAGAAAACACCTCTGGTAATGACTGACACAACTTACGAATACTATCAGCCTGCTCCTCAGGTAGATGTCCAAGATCTAACAACATCTCATCCTGGGTAGGCGAAACAGATGAGCATGACACAGAACTACATTTATGTAAAGGGATTTTACAATTAGAAGCAAATTTGAATGTGCACGACTTGCTCTGAAGATCGAGCACTAGACCAGTATGGGACATGAAGTCGGCTCCCAATATAATGGGGCAAGACAAACAATTTAACTTTCCAAGTAAATTTAGAAATACGAATTTTGGCATTTAAGGAGCCTAAAATTTCTAATGGAGAAGAATTACCCGAAACATACTGAACCGAAGACGAGCAATAGTCAGGAAGTTTACAAACAGATTTCAATTTCGAATACCATTCAGCCGAAATAATAGAACAAACACTGTCAGAATCTAAAAGAGCAGTTACAGGCTCATTATTAACCTCAATTTTAAGGAAAGGTACTGGTGCGGGGGAATCCGCCGCAATCTTTAGACATTCCTTAGGGCCTTCTAATGATAAATTAGAAGACTGACATTTCCCCGATCTTTCGCCAGATTTAACCTGGGCTGAGCCTAGGAAAGATGAATCTGCCGACTCAGCCGGAGCCACTAGTCACTTATGCTTGTTGGTGGAAGTTGCACCCGAAGTTGAGCAGGAGGGGGTGCTGTTAGTATTAGGCCAGTTCTTGGCAATATGGGAAAAGGCGCCGCATTTAAAACAGCCTTGGGATGCCCCTGCTCCATTCCTTGTCCCACTAGATTTAATTGATGGACACTTGTTCCGAAGATGGTCAGGCGACCCACAAGCATAACATTTACGGGCAGTGAAGGTTCGGCGAGGTGTAGACCGAAGGTTACTTGATGACGGAGGGGGCTCCCTCGCGACACGTAGTGTGTCCGCATACCTAACCCCTTCGGCTGACACAGCCAATGCTTCTAGCTCGGAAAATGTTTGTGGGCGCGCCGCAAAACACAGATATGACCTATAGGATGGTGATATTCCTTCCACAATAGCATGAACAATTTGATCTTCTGGAAAATGAAGAGCAAACACCCTGGTATAGAGTTTTATGTCTTGTATGAAATCCGCAAGATTTTCATCCAGTCTCTGTACTCGATAGTAGTATTTCTGAATCAGAGATGACCTCGCACGAGCAGGAATGAAATTTGCGAGGAGGTGTGCATGAAAGTCTTCAGTCGATGACTGTTCTGCTATTGCCCTAACAATCTTGTCCGAGAGGACCCCTATGACATATGGATATATAATTTGAAGAATTTACGAAGCAGAGAGGGAAAACACTAGAGCATGATCCTGGAATTGGACCAAAAATCTCAAAAAAGAAATTACATCACTGATAGAGTTGACCGAAAACTTAGAAATACCCCTAAGTAACATGGCTAATGAATGAGGCAAACTACTGAACCCAGGTGACATAGTAAGTAACTGCCTAGGGGGTGACGGAGGCTCAGAGGGAGCATTATTCAAAAAGAAGGGCGGAATAGAGGGCCGACGATCAGGGCCGGTTTCTAGATGGGCAGGGGTCTTTTGAGTAACCCCAGCTGTTCTATTTCCTCCCCCTTTGGAAAAGTTTCCTCGCTGACAGTGTTTACCGCCATGGGCAGGTCAGTTTTGTGAGTCGTTACCCCCGATAGCAATTGACCGACAGTACTGGACAATTTAGAAATGTTTTCAATGAGGGCACTAGCCTCCTTTCCCTGAATGTCACTCAACTTGAGAGACAATAGATCTTTAAGCCTATTATAAAAATGAAATAGTCGAGCTTAACCACGTTTAAGTTGATTAGGGGATGGATTCCCTTCTTCAAAAAAATTAACTACAGATGCTAGCTCAATAGTATTGTCATTGATCGTGGAGAGAGCGTCGTCAATTTCTTTCTCTCCCAACGTTGGGGTGGTAATAGGCAAATCAAGGGAATCTTTAAGTTTATTGGCATCCAACGCAACCGTGCCGCCAGATTGAACGTTTCTAATAGATAGTTCATAAAGTAATTCCTCCTTACGCAAATAGAAAGGATGGAGGACCTCGCGAGAGCCGGACATGATGGCAGAAAAATTTTGAAACATAAAAAAAAAATCCCAGCGACTGAGAAAATTGTTAGAGTTCGAATGAAAAGGAATGTTTAGCCGTCAAAAGGGGCTATATTGAGACCCATTCAACCACGCTCTGCTACCACTTGTTACGATATTTTGTGGATTTGCAGAGGTGAAAAAAGGTGCTGGCTGGAATAGGTCTCGACTACAGAATTAAAGTTAATTTAAAACTTTAACAAAGGTTATATTTTCAACAGACAACAAGGTTTAACAGTCTTCATATAGACTTTCAAAACTCAACAAATAACAAGTCAGCAACAAGCCAAAATCAGTACAAAAAAATTACAAGATTTCGGGGGTTATTACCAAAATCTGGGCTTCAAGTTCCAAGTATAATTCCTGAGCTCTCAGCTCACAACTACCATTGCTGAAGGGCATAAAACCCCTAAGTACAAGGAGCACTAGCTCCTAATTACAGTGTTAAGAAAAAGAGCAGACCCGCTCTCAATTTGACAAGCCTATCAAAGGCTACAACAAACTTCATTTCTATCTGCCCTTAAGGCACACCAAGAAACGTGGGTATTTGATACCCAACCTACAGGGCCTTTACATGAGGAAAATAAAACATCAGGTTAAGTTACTGGCCCATAATACAAAATAGAATGGAGGCGAAGCTTGCACTCCTAATACACTCTTGAAACCTACTTGGCACTAGGCCGCTTACGCAAGGGCTAATCCCATACTAAGGAGGTGACACGATAAGAAAACTTTACCGGGCAAGTTGGCCGTGCGCGTAGAGGCGCGCGGCTGTGAGCTTGCATCCGGGAGACAGTAGGTTCGAATCCCACTGTCGGCAGCCCTGAAGATGGTTTTCCGTGGTTTCCCATTTTCACACCAGGCAAATGCTGGGGCTGTACCTTAATTAAGGCCACGGCCGCTTCCTTCCAACTCCTAGGCCTTTCATATCCCATCGTCGCTATAAGACCTATCTGTGTCGGTGCAACGTAAAGCCCGTAGCAAAAAAAGAAATCTTTATTACATTACGAAGAGAAGAAAAACGGTTATGAAAACGTAGTCACCTCAAAACAATATGAGTGGGAGCTCGAGAGGGTTAGGCACTCTCCATTCCAATTTATAGTTAAAGAGACGAAATTTTACCAAATGTCTACTACATTTGAAAGATAGGTTACATGAAAAACGTTTCGAACCTGCCCCGAGGGTTAAACTGCTGAGCTAGCAAGAAAGAAAGTTATTAAACGGCCATTACCTTGTGGATGAACTGCTGCCCGAAGAAAGAGGCGCTTCCCGCCCCCTGCTACATAATCACACACTAAGCAAGATGTCGATGAAGTGGCACCGAGACAAGAAAATCAGTACATAGACGGTACATAGATTATACTTCAAAATATCCACAATAATTATACACGTTGCAAATTAATATCGCCATGGATTCCTTGTATATTGCTTTCCATTCCCAACATTATAAAATCTTCCTCGGGCTTCCACAAGTCCCGGCTTCATTGACAGGTCCCCAACCTGATTCATAAATCTCATCTCGACACACACGACAAAACTAACCTCTGTTTCCCAACTCACGACTATCACCGACAAAAGAACTGGAATAAAATCCTTACTAGAATCCACGACGCATATTAACGCACAATGCATTAAAAATTAATAACTTCGCATAAAATGATATCGTATTTTAATAACTGGATTTTCACGAAAATGACTGAAAAATTCTACAGATCTTTTTATTGTCAGTCAGACACAGTTTAAATAGGCCTAGAAAAACGTTTCACTCCGTGACCAAATTCATCACAGTATACTCTCACCCGACAGCGCGTTTCCACTCGATTGAAAATGAGTAACCATGGATTTCTTATATTATTTACGTCATAATTTCAGACAGAAAATTTTTACGTCGAGTGAACATATTAATTTGACATCACAAAATATAGGCAGTAAACACACGAAAATGACTATCTACACTGGACGTGATATCACTTCGAAACCCTATTTAATTACTTTTTACAACATCATACGGCACTCGCAAGGCTTCAAAATTTATCCAAGTGGAAAATAAAACAAATGACTCTTTTTAGTCGTATTCTAACATTTACAAAAACCACATAGGGGTGACCACTGCGTCGTATATACCCCATTCAAATACACATTTTAGAGATCATGAAACGAGATATAGTATGTAGTAAGATGGTAAGTCACATACCTTATGTTACGCCATCGGTCATCATTGGGCTCACCAGCAACCCTGGCTCTTTTATTTAGCCATTTTTACATTTCTGGCTTTACAGGTCATTATATTTTTTCAGGTTTCCTGGAAATAAAGCATAAAAAAAGAAAATACCCTTCACTTGTTTTTGTTGAGCGCACACGGTAGACTGTAATTATTTCCGCACACGACTTACTTTCTTCATCCACTCCAAATTTTATTCGGTACTTTGACCGTCCTATCTGGTACAATTATTTCCACTCAAGGAAACTATCTCCACATGGAGTCAAGACCCTAGCCACATCGGCCGAAATATGTTGGTTGAACTTAGTCTACTTTTGTTGTTTGATTTTACAGAGCAGCTCAACCCTCTGTCGTCGGCTTCGTAACACAAAATACAGGAGACTTCGTCATGGCGTCAATTCTTATTTATAGCAGTTACCCCCTCCCTCCAGGCATCTCCCTTTGCCGCCAAGAAAATTTCTATAACTTTTCAGACTTAACTAAACTAATTACAGGAGTTATGAAGGTGACTACATACTCGCTATATTTCCGGCGGTAGTGTTCATGGACATTTAAAATTTATACGTGTTCGATTTGTGGGATAAATGACCTCATTTGATAGGCACTATATTTTCCACTTGGCTTGGGCACGCCATATACACGCGCTTTGAAATAGTTCACAAAAATGACTTAAGATTCTTCCGCCGTCGACACGTGCGACTGACGTCACGTATCCCAGAGCGTGGGACCGAAGGTAATCACCCCCTCGTCACGTGTCAATTCCATGCTATCAAGAATCGAACTTCTTATTAAATTGACAATTTAATACTTGATATTCTTAGGGCACAAAGGTCATGGGTTCAATATAGAAATTATATTTTTACTTGACAGCCCCATGGTTGCCCCTTTCGGTACTTCCAGGAAGGCGCTAGTGACTCACACGACCTGGGATCTCCTAGCCGGCTTATGGGGTGGGGCCGGCCTTTCCGTGTATTGTTCTCGTCGGCCGGCTTACCTGTGAGTTTCTTGGAGATTCAACGGGAATGATCTGCATCTAGTCACCTCGCGAAAATTCTGGCTCAAATCACCCGAGGTATAAAAAGGGAGGCTAGCCGCGTACAGTCAGTGACAGTTGGGTTCCGTGGTACAGTCAATGTGAGAACAAGTGTGCTGGGGTTCGGTGGCTGGAATGAGAGCGACAAAGGTGTTGGCTGTCGCTAATGTCTCACCGAGGTCTGAACGAGAAGCTGTCGTTGTTGTATTGGAGAGACCAGTGAGTGGGTGGGCTGGAGATGACGGAATGGAAGACTACTGTGTGTTCGAGTATTTCTGTGGACTGAGGGTCGGCATGCGTCAGCGAGGGAAGCCGCTATCTTGAGTGTAAAGGTAAGTGGACCTGTGTTAATGTTCGCGGTTGTGAGTATCGTCCTGCTGTAGAATACTGTTGAGCTGTTTAGTTGTTCACTACATGTGACTCTGTGAATTACTGGACTTTCTGTGGAATCGAACCAAGGAACAGTCATCGTGTGTCGAGTGGCCCGTAGCCCTGTGTTCAGATCCAGCTGTCTAAACACAGCTGTTGTATGAGGTGACTGGACTTAGGGAAGTGAAAGTAAGGATTAACCTTCCCCAGATAGAGCAACGGGCTGGACCGCCTGTTGCGCCATAAGGAAGAGCAATTTGTGGATATACAGTAATTAGTAAGTATGGCCATTCATAGCTGATTAGAATGGTGTGGGTAAATATGTGTGTGTGTGCATTAATTGGGTCATTCTGAAATAAATTGGAGTAATGAAACGGACAGAGTTTTATTCGCAACAATATTATACTGCCTATAGTTTCCTACCTAACTCAACAACCAAGGCTGTATATTATGTTATAACTTAGTATGGTTGTAAATTGTTGTTAGAATCATCATTATTGCCCAATATCATCTAATTACACACAGAATGTTGTCAGTATGTTATCATATCCCCACTGTTTTCAGTGTAGATTGTTTATTAGAAGCTCCTCTCCCCCATCATCATTATCATAATCATCTCATTCATTTGTAAGAATAGACAATTTAGCCTATAGGATAGAATGTGATTAAGTGTAAGAGGGGGCCAAGAACCACTTGTAAATAAATAAATAAATAAATAAATAAATAAATAAATAAATAAATAAATAAATAAATAAATAAATAAATAAATAACGGAGTTCGGTTTTGAAAATAGGCGTCAATTAATGAGGCACTTTGACGCATCTTAGAAACTTAAACCTCGCTACCAGAGTAGCTGATGATGACCTCAGGATCCCTAAAAATCGAAAATTCCTTATAGTCCTGAAGGGAGCCAGGCTTGGGGGTTTCCAAATTTAGGGCTCAGCATAAGAATGTATGTGTAAGTATTTCTTTCACCATGTGAGATATATTTTTTCCAAAGTGATGACCTATAGGTTTCATGGGCTTAAACGTTTCCTAAAAGTACTAAGTTTTACGCCCCTGTCCCAAATCAAGATGGCAGCTCAATCTGCCAGACAAGCTAGGATATTGAAATTTGGCGAAATTATATAGCTTTTAGCCTGTAACCGACGAAACATTCCAAGATGTTTAAAATTTTTAGATTTTATCCCCGAAAAATATCGAAATATGGAGGAAATTTTAAAGACGGTGCAAACCTTCGTTTCAAGATATTTGGTGGCTAAACGGTAAGTCGTATCGCAAAACAGATAGAAAAATCATAAATCAATTGGAAGAGATCTACAACTTTGGTCCTATAATTTTTCGCCGTATCTCGATCCGTTATACAATTCTCGATTTTAGGTAAATTTGGTAATTTTCACAAGTATATCTTTTAGTTTGACACACTTATAGAAAAAATATAGTTATCAAATTCGGTTTGCACATTGGCACAAACAGTGGCCCAGGTAAATTCTATGATTCTAGCTGCCGCATGAGTATGGGGAAATGAAAGCAATGTGTGAAAGCTGTATCCAAATTTCATCCTATTCAAAGTTTCTAACTCAATCTAACGCATAAATAGAGGACAGAGGGGAAAATGTTATGGGATTAATCATGTAGACTACTAAATGCAGCCTCTGATGGCGCAATGCGTTTGCCAATATGAGGTACCGTTTAGGAACAGTTAATCTTTGAATGAAGGTCTGCAATTTAAAATGTGCATATATATTTGTATGTCTGGCAGAGGGCAAGGCAGCGTGCAATTTTGGTCAAAACTTCCCCCACCCGATTGTGTCTGGCAGTATATGCAGGTGCCCGCCATGATGAACAAAATTCTACAACAGGAGTGTGACTGGAAAGTGGCCTGCTATTATAATCGAAACTCCCCAACTCGATTGTGATTGGCAATAAGAAGAATGGCCTGCTGTTATAATGACTACTCTCCAATTCGATTGTGACTAGCATTAACAGAAGTGGCCTGTCATTATAATGATAACACCACAACTCAATTTGACTGACTGTAGGAAAGGGGCCTGTCATTGTTATGAAAACTCTTCAAATTAATTGTGACTGGCAGTGAGCAAGGGGCCTGCTATTACAATGAAAACTCCCCAACTCGATTGTGAATGGCAGTAATCTTCGATCTGCTTTGATAGCTTTTCATCATGAAGATCATTCCAGGCGGGATACTTCTCTGCATAGGTTATCTTTTGCTGTAAATTCGGCCGTTCATGAGTCCCACAAGTTCACTCCTGCCTCTCTCATGTTTAAGTTTGTTCCAAACACGCCGCTATCTACTATTTGGTCCCGCAATGAGATATTGCCAGAGACAATAGATCCTGATAATATCAGAGACCTGTGAAAGAAGGCTATAAGTAACCTTAAGGCTTCTCAAAAAGGTTAGAGATTGATAGTACCTCACAAAACAACACCAGAAGGCCCTATGAACGTATCGTTCTACGGTCGACAGTTTATGAGCTACTCCTGTTTTAGTTATTAGCTGGAATTGGGAATGGGGGTATAGTTCGTATTCAGGATTACAGTAAGTTTGGAATCAGGTATGTCGTTACGGACATTGCAGCACTTCGCCAGCGTGTTGAAGAAGGTTGTATACGTGGACTGCCTAGACTGTTCGAACGTGTCCGATAATCAATGAGGCGGAGTATTCAGGCGTGCATTCAGCGGCATTGCGGACATTCTGAGGGCTTCTTATATTAGAATGCAGTATCTCTGCTAGTTCACCAATATGGAGACAGCTACTTGATAGGACATATGCCAATATTATCAATATTTATCGTACAAAGTTGGAAAGTTTGTAAAACGAAAATAATCGACTGTAGGGAATATGTTCATAGGGACATTTTGTATTATTTTGGGGTGTACGATCCAGACCCTGATTGCTTTTCACATTGGGAACACCCAGTATATAAATAATACGTGTGAATAAACTTCATAAAGAAATGTCACGGTGACAGACTGGAACGTTCTCTCGTCTGTATCCCAGCCATTGCTTCCGGGACTTTAAAAATGGAAACTCATATTTACGTGGTTCTGCTTCCATGTAAAAGGCGGTGGTGGTGATTATTGTTTCAAGAGTAAGTTCAACCGAGCAAACATCCTCTACTAATATCAGTCAGAGAGAATAAAAACATATAAATAACTAAATAAATAAATTGAGTATGACTCATTGGCTGAATGGCCAACGTTGAGGCCTTCAGTTCAAAGGGTCCCGCTTTCGATTCCCGGCCGAGTTGGGGATTTCAATCGCGCCAGATTAATTATTCTAGCTCAGGGACTGGATGTTTGTGTTTGCCCCAACACCTTCCTCTTCATATTCAGACAACACACTACACTACCGACCACCACAGAAACATGCAATAGTGATTACATCCCTCCATATAGGATTGACGTCAGGAAGGGCATCCGACCTGAAACAGGTCCAAATCTACATGTTCGACACAGTTCACACCCACGACCCCACAGGTGTGGGAATAGCGGTAGAAGAAGAAGAAGAAGAAGAAGAAGAAGAAGAAGAAGAAGAGAGACACTATTGAAGGGGTCCATCACTTCGGAAAATGAAGATATCGGCAAAAAAAGACAAGGGCCACGAAGGGCATGAGAACGAAATACTTCCTAGGCCTCGAATGCTATACTGTCATGGTCGTAAAAGATGAAGATTTGACCAAAGGAGGTCGGATAGCAGAAATGAAAGGTGAGGAGCCTGGCATAAGCAATTGGAAACAATGAAAGGCCTCAGCTAAGGGGCCTTAGTCGCCAACCCACTATTGTAATTTAAGATCCCCTGGGCCCCTTTTAGTCATCTCTTACGGCAGGCAGGGGATATCGTGGGTGTTATTCTACCGCCCCCATCCCCAGCGAGTCTCCACATCAGAATTGAGGTGTGGCTATAATTACGATACCAACAGTTACAAAAATCCACAAGCTTTTTTGTTTGCTTACTTCCCCTTTTTCATGGCGCACATTATGACATCCTGGAGGTTATTATCCTAATACAGAGTGATAAAAGTGAGGAGCCCCGGTGGCTCAGGTGTCAGCACGCCTGTCTCTCACCGCTGGGTTCCGTGGTTCAAATCCCGGTCATTCCGTGTGAGATTTGTGTTGGACAAAACGGAGGCAGACAGGTTTTTCTTCGGGTACTCCGTTTTCCCTGTCATCTTTCATTCCAGCAACACTCTGCAATATCATTTCATTTCGTCTGTCAGTCATTAATCATTGCCCCAGAGGAGTGCGACAGGCTTCTTCAGCCGGCACAATTCGTATCCTCGCCATTGCTAACCTGGTCGAATGACTGGCAACAGGTTGTGGAATTTTCGGAGTGCTAAAAGTATTTCTTCACAGGCAGAGCATTTATTTGGCAGCAGGAGTTCAGCGGATAGCGTTGTTCTGAGCAGACGATACTTGCGTGAGAATATAAAACTCTTCATTAACTTTTACGGAAGACGTGTGGTTCGTTTGTGAATTGGATAAGGTTGCTCCGTTAGTCCGCTGGTATCAGAAGACCTACGCGCTGTCAAGGCAAACGACCTACAAGAATGGCGTGGCTTAAAGAAGATTAATAGGAAATTAGGCACACCTGAATACCGTTTAGTGGATGCCCACTCGAATTAAAGCAGGCCAATGGGGTCAAAATTAAAAGAAACCTTCCTAGGCGCTGCAGATTACATATGCCATGAGTTACAACCAGTGCGAGATCTATAATATTTGCCCCCCCCCCCCCCCCCCCTGCCGAAATTTAAGGAAAGTCATTCTACATTGGAAGAATTTTGATGCCAATTAATCACAGCTCAGAATTCGATTTTAATTGGAGAACATTAACAAATACCTTTCCACAACAATAAAACAAGCGTCTTCAGTCTTCAGTGGGTACATGAACACTGTTTCTTGAAGGCACTAAATAATATCGTTACATTCTTGTTGGGCCTTTTAATTTCTGAATCCTGTAATCGTCCTTTTTCATAAGTCTTTTAACTGCTCCAGCTTTTTCACTCATGTTGCCTTGCACAAATAGTCATACAAAGCATACAGGGTGGCATATTCCTAAATCTCAATTCTAGTTGGGACTTGCCCTCGATTTGACAGTTGCGGTAAATCAAATTATCTCTACAGTATTTACCACCAATATCAAGGCTTGTTTGCCGTAAAACTGGACCATAAACTTACAGTCGACACTGGTCCCTAAGGGTAAAGCGTCGACAGAGGAAGTTGGCCGTGCGATTAGGGTTGGGCAGCTGCGAGCTTGCATTCGGGAGATAGTGGGTTCGAACACCACTGTCGGCAGTCCTGAAGATGGTTTCCCGTGGTTTCCCATTTTAACATCAGGTAAATGCCGGAGCTGTACATTAATAAGACTATGGCTGCTACCCTTTCCTATCTCATCTGTATCGGTGCGACGTAAAGCAAATTGAAAAAAAAAACACAAGGAAAAGCGTCACCATTTCTTCTCCGTTTGGCCAGTGATAATCATTTCCTAAGCGTGGTGTTGCATTTTGCGTTGCCACCCGTAAACTGCGGTTGCTGATACAACATTTAGTAGATTTTTAACTCGTATGTTAGTAACATGTTTAGTGATTTGCGAAGAGTTGAACTATTGCCAGTGTTTATAAGTCACATTTCGAGTGTAATCGATTGCGGGTGAGTGTATTTACCTCTTGGGACATTGAGTAAAATAGTTCAGTAAGTAACAGCCCTCCAGGAGTGGCCTCAACAGCCTGCTACCTAGTCTAGTAACATTCTTTGGTAAAAATCTGTACAACTTCTTTTGAAAATCGCGCTTCACGGCCATTTGAATCGTTGCACTTCCGAATGTGGTACATATGTTTACGAGAATGTCACTTGAACTTCACTCGCGTTACACACTGTGGAAAGTTATCATGTAGGCAAAGTGATAAATATATTTATTTACCAGTGCAAACTCCGGGTAAAAAGAAATATTAAATGCTCCCTGGTAAAAATACTTCCCATCCCATATCTCATGAACAAACAATGCACTGACTCAGATTTTGGTGAAAACCAAAACAGTAGCTCCCAGTGACATGGTATTTAATTATTTTTTTTTGTTTTGCTAGGGGCTTTAAGTCGCACCGACACAGATAGGTCTTATGGCGACGGTGGGATAGTAAAGGCCTAGGAGTTGGAAGGAAGCGGCCGTGGCCTTAATTAAGGTACAGCCCCAGCATTTGCCTGGTGTGAAAATGGGAAACCACGGAAAACCATTTTCAGGGCTGCCGATAGTGGGATTCGAAGCTACTATCTTCCGGGTGCAAGCTCACAGCCGCGCGCCTCTACGCGCAGGGCCAACTCGCCCGGTTTAAAAAAATTAGTAATATTTTTTTGTTTTCCAGAGATTTTTCCTATAAAGGGTTAATATATTGTATACTTGTAAGGTCCGACTCCTCGACTATATGATAAGCCTAGCGGCATTTAGCAACTTTTGGTTAATTCTTTCTATTCGGGGAATAGTTGTTTGTGTTCGTCTTAAATTCATCTCTTACAAAGTAAGCAAAAAGCTCTACACTACCAACCACCACAGACACACGCAATATGGTTGGCGTCGGGAAGAGCATCTAGCTGTAAAACTGGGCCAAAGTCACATCTAGTGCTGACCCAGTACATTTGGGAAACGCTCAGGAAGAGGATTACATTGCTTAGAACAGTGATACGTACGAACAATGTATTTAATCATTTAGCTGGTGTATATACATCTTAAATGTCACGAATAATCTATCCAGTATGTGAATGCTACTTGCATTTATAATATTTGGTGGACTTAGGTCTACCGTATTTTAACATAGACTTACGTTCCTCGACAATGGGCACATGGAAAGACAATTTTTAAGACACTTTTAGTAAAAATGAAATGGCGTATTGCTTTTAGTGTCGGGAGTGTCCGAGGTCAAGTTCGGCTAGCCAAATACAGGTCTTTTGATTTGACTCCCGTAGGCAACCTGCGCGTCGTGATGAGGATGAAATGATGATGGAGACTACACGTACACTCAGCCCCCATGCCAGAGAAATTAACCAATGATGGTTAAAATTCCCGACTCTCCGGAAATCGAACCCGGGACTCCTTTGACCAAAGGCCAGCACGCTAACCATTTAGCCATGGAGCCGGAGGACATTTTTAGTGTTCGGGTAGAACGCGTATATCGCCGAGAGTTTTTAACTTACGATTATGTTTAATGTCTCAATTGATAGATAAAAGAGAAGGCTACCTGTTGCAAATACAACATAATAATCTGAAACGTAGATTTCATGAAACAGCGTTTCAAAGTAAGGCAAAATTTGTGACGTCACACGCATACTCTGTTATAAGATGGCGCTATGTTGACTCGCGCGCTCAGTTGGACGTTAGCTGTCGTTGTGAATACATCGTAGTCAGTTGTATAGAATAACACATTTAATATTGGAAAAGAAAGATTTGATTAGGATTCGATAAAAAGTGCAAAAGAAAGAGTTGAAACGAGAAAAGTGAACGATGAAGAAATAAAAGAAATTAAATGAAACGAGCTTAATAGGCGTTACTATGAGAAATTGAAACAGCGAAAAAAAATTACAATAAGCAACTTTAAAATAATGGCGTATGGCTTTTAGTGTCGGGAGTGTCCGAGGACATGTTCGGCTCGCCAGATGCAGGTGTTTTGATTTGACACCGTAGGCGACCTGCGCGTCGTGATGAGGATGAAATGATGATGAAGACTACACATACACCCTGCCCTCATGCCAGCGAAATTAACCAAATAATGTTAAAATTCCCGACCCTGCCGGGAATTGAACCCGGGACCCCTGTGGCCAAAGGCCAGCACGCTAACCATTTAGCCATGGAGCCGGACAATAAACAACTACTTTGAAATAAATGAAGGTGCCGAGCAACTATCCCAGCACATTGGGCAATTCATTTATTGATCTTACTTCCGAACTCTTAAATGTTGTTCCTTATTTCTCACATCACAGACCCATACTACACCGAGTTATTACCCACATTCCAAGTGTACCACGTTCTGCTGAATAACATTTATTATCCACACAATATTTGTCTTTTATTCCTGATAAGTAGGTCTACAAACCCTCAAAAACCTGCGGCCCTTACAGTAAAGTGACAGCCTTCCGCCAACAATTTTTTTTTTTCAGGTTTCTGCTCTTGTGTTAGGTTGCCCTTTCTATGTCAAATTACAGTAGAACTCAGCCTCAGCATTAACACGTTCCTTCTGTCGTGAAAGTCAAGTATTTATGTTCTCGAAGTCAGTCTTTGGTGATGGCCGTTTTAACGACAGAAAGCACTCCAGAAAGGTAAGCGATGATTCTAGATCTTGGCTGTAGAGGGGGGGGGGGGGGAGGAGGAGGAGGAGGGGGATTACTGCCCACCCAGTTCTTTAAGTAGCTATTTCTTCTGTAATAACACCACTCTGGTAAAGATAAATATTTCTCTTTCACAAGAGAGGAAACTACGATACTTTTCAGAATAAATGAAATGAATAGAAATATGGGTAAACTATTATTTTTGATTGATTGTCCTGTACAAATACTATTGAGTACACTGAACTGAAAAAAGAATGTTCGGAAAAGAAGTATTTGATTGTATACATTCTCGAAAAGCGAGGATATTCGTAAACTGTGGATAAACGGTGGCGGAGGAGATGATACTTGGAATCCTACCACCTGCACAACATGTTCATCCTATTTCAAACAAGATAATTTTGAAAGAAAGTCATCTTCTGTGACGACCAAATTTTATGCGGTTGAGTGTACATGCAGGGTCTAGAAAAAACTGTGCTCAACGAACAGGTAACCAGTAACAGACTGGAATTATTGCTATTTGTTTGACGGTTGGTCGAACCAACAGCTGGCATTGTAAGTGGACACGCAGCTTCTAAGGAATTAGGTCTCGCTGAGGGCTATAAGGGAAGGAAAGTTGTGTAAGTTGGGCCCCGTGAGGAACTTACTTATCTGTCTGAAGATACATGAACTCGCTTCCACTCGAAAATGCCCTCTTAACAAAAAACACTGCCCTTGAGGCGGTAGAGGTGGGATCCCTCGCTGAGTCCGAGGGAAAAAACAACCCTGGAGTGTAAACAGATTACGAACGAACGAACAATAAACAGAAAGTAAAACATACTTGAATGTATTTTTAAGTTCTTACACATGTTTTAGCTAAGGTAGTATAATACCTTATTTCTGCTAGATTTTTTTCTGCGTTAAGCATCACAGACAGATTCTGAAAAAGAAATCAGTATTTTTCCGTGAGGGGACACAGTTTTCTCCCCTGAGATATCCTTTTGGAACAATCAAACCCTTTCTCATTACTCAGCCAAGAAGTTATTAGCAACACGTTGTGGCTTGATGAACAGATTATTGAGTCTTCGTTGTTAAGCGACAATAAAAATGCACCGAGCGAGTTGACCGTGCAGTTAGGGGCGCGCGGCTGTGAGCTCGCATTCGGGAGATAGTGAGTTCGAACTCTAACGTCGGCAGCCCTGAAGATGGCTTTCCGCGGTTCCCCATTTTCACACCAGGCAAATGGTGGGGTTGTACCTTAATTAAGGCCACGACCGCTTCCTTCCCACTCGTAGCCCTTTCGTATCCCATCGTCACCATAAGACCTACCTGTATCGGTGCGACGTACAGTCTATTATAAAAATGAAAACGCAAATAACTGACGTAATAAAACACATTTTAATGACGCTGAACTAACCTGCACTGGTAACCTATTTCGTTTTTACTTTCTTCAGTTAGTAGTTGTCTGTGTTTCTATTTCCTTTCTTACGTTTAGACTACTGATATTACTGTTAGGGTTTTCTTCACAAGACGACTGCATCCAAATTGATTCCCTAACGGCTGAATTGATTCCCAGGTTGTAAAGAAGGCCATGTCCGAATTGATTCCATGTTGTGCAGTTATTTCATTTTCCTCAGACTTAAGACTGTCTGTGCGTTGTTGGAACCGTTAAAAAGGTACGGCTCTCTAGTGGTTCTTCTTCTTCTTCTTTATCTGTTTAGCCTCCAGTGTCGGTTTTTCCCTCGGACTCAGCGAGGGATCCCATCTCTACCGTCTCAAGGGCAGTGTCCTGGAGATTCAGACTCTAGGTCTGGGGATGAAACTGAGGAGGATGACCAGTACCTCACCTGCTATGCTGAACAGGGGCCTTGTGGAGGGATGGGAAGATTGGATGGGATAGACAAGGAAGAGGGAAGGAAACGGCCGTGGCCGTAAGTTAGGTACCATCCCGGCATTTGCCTGGAGGAGAAGTGTTAAACCACGGAAAACCACTTGCAGGATGGCTGAGGAGGGAATCGAACCCTCTCTACTCAGTTGACCTTCCGAGGCTGAGTGGACCCCGTACCTCGTACCACTTTTCAAATTTCGTGGCAGAGCCGGGAATCGAACCCGGGCCTCCGTGGGTGGCAGCTAATCACACTAACTACTACACCACAGAGGCGGACCTCTAGTGCTTATCAATATTAAAAATATAAAGTTGCAACTGTCAGATAAAATAAACATTACACTATTCAGCGTTATTTTCTTGTTACCCTTGTTTCCCAGTAACTTTCTATATACTGATTTTTTGAAAATAAATGATATTGATGACTTTTATGTTACACGACATCCAGGTAGAGATCGGAAAGGTGGGATTAATTTCCGACAAACGTTCGAAGACAACACGGGGAATCAATTCGGACATCACTTAATCCACGAGGGACGCAAATTGGAAACAGCGCACAAGACACCTGTTCAGTTTGTTCGAAGACAATGCGGGGAATCAATTCGGATACCACTTAATCCACGAGGGACGCAAATTGGAAACACCGCACAAGACACCTGTTCAGTTTGTTCGAAGACAATGAGGGGAATCAATTCGGATTCCACTTAATCCACGAGGGATGCAAATTGGAAACAGCGCACAAGACACTTGTTCAGTTTCACTACTCGCCATTTTATCACTGCTAATAATTTTAATTTCGTGTGGCTATTTCTAACCGAGTGCAGCCCTTGTAAGGCAGACCCTCCGATGAGGGTGGGAGGCATCTGCCATGTGTAGGTAACTGCATGTAGTTGTGGTGGAGGATAGTGTTATGTGTGTTGTGTGAGTTGCAAGGATGTTGCGGACAGCACAAACACCAAGTCCCAGGGCTATTGGAATTAGTCAATGAAGGTTAAAATCCCCGACCCGGCCGGGAATCGAACCCGGGACCCTCTGAACCGAAGGCCAGTACGCTGACCATTCAGCCAACGAGTCGGACTTTATCACTGCTGTAAACAAACAATGAAATAATCTGATTTCACATTGTATATCACGCAAAGAATGATGGGAGAAGAAGAGAGTTAGCTATTGATAGGTCACACACATGTCCTGGACACGGGTCCTTCCAATAGTAACCGGAAATTTTTCACGCTGCCGCACTCGGAAGAATGCACATAATTGAGCCTTCTCTTCAACAAACTGTGCGCCACACTAAGATAAATATGATGGTGGTCAGATTTGTCAAAAAGTGAATATGTGACTTTTCAATAATAGTTATTCAAATATGGTTTCCAAAATGTTGCATCTGTTTGGTTCCAAAATTCGTTGCGGTGGGTTCTTTTTTTCATGCACATGAAGCGATCGACCAGTTTTAGGCGCCAAGAACCGCCACTGTTGTAGTCATTAAAAGGTGAAACGAAGTCGGTGAGATAAAAAGTGTTCTGGTATCATCGACACGTAATGGACATTAATGTCAAAGTTCTTATAGCTCTTAGGATTAGTTATAAAGGAAGAGTTATTGGTTGGTAATAGTTAATTGTTCCATGTTAAAAATTACGTCTAAAGTGCATCTAGCGGTGTTTCAAAGTATACTTACTCTTCCTACTCACGTGTGCGAGATGAAGTCATTGTACCGATATATGCCAGTCACCGTGCAAGGCGGTGCAAGGCGGGACAAGGGCGTGTCGGAAGGCTCCGTAAGTCGTAACGGTTCACGGTGGGTGGGCAATGGCTATTCTACATCGAGATTGAGAAGAACAATACGCAGAGATTAATCGATAATATCACTATGATCCTAAAAGTACTGTATTCTTACGTGCCAAATGCGCACCTGCCAGACAATCAAGATCAGTGCTGATTGACACCAAGTGTCACTGGTTGATCATCGACTTGTTAATACAGTCCATATCAGAGTATGACTAATTATACTCTACAAAAAGTAGATATAATGAGTAACTAACGGACAAATACAAATTTTCTTTTTTTTTTTTTTTGCTAGGGGTTTTACGTCGCACCGACACAGATAGGTCTTATGGCGACGATGGGATAGGAAAGGCCTAGGAGTTGGAAGGAAGCGGCCGTGGCCTTAATTAAGGTACAGCCCCAGCATTTGCCTGGTGTGAAAATGGGAAACCACGGAAAACCATCTTCAGGGCTGCCGATAGTGGGATTCGAACCTACTATCTCCCGGATGCAAGCTCACAGCCGCGCGCCTCTACGCGCACGGCCAACTCGCCCGGTGACAAATACAAATGCACATATAAGGAGGCTATATTCAATAAATAAATAAATAAATAAATAAATAAATAAATAAATAAATAAATAAATAAATAAATAAATAAATAAATAAATAAATAAATAAATAAATAAATAAATAAATAAATAAATAATTAAATAAATAAATGTGACATGTGTCCTCTCCGTTTGTTTAAACTGCCACCGTATCTCCGACTGTGCTGTTATCTATTCAGAACTGACTGAACTATAATATACGTATTACGGAAGTTTTACCTTTTGGGACCACATGCCACTAGCGTCAATTTTCTAGTGTTGTCTTGTGTTGAGAGACTACAACTATTATCGAAAATGTTTGTATTTGGAATTTGGGTATCCTAATTAATATTCAGTTGTTTATTTATCATAGTGGAGTTATCACTGTGATTAAATTGATCCGCCAATAAAAACTCTGATATCAAAATATTTTCATCGAATCGAAGATGATATTACAGAGTTGATCTAGAACTATCTGCCAACCCTCTATAAAAGCTGTGACTTTTTGAGCAAAGTTGTCTTGATGCAGTGTATTATTGAGAGTTATACGTGAAGATCTCCTTCGGACTGGCGTGAAAAGGCGGCAGTAAACAAAGGTATGGCATCATTTCAACTATGTGAACCTAGCTGCGCTTGAAGATACGGAAGATTAATTCCCCCATAGAATGTAACTCTTAGATCCTCCTCCGCTTCTTTAAGGTGGGGCTTTCTATTTCAACTTTCATTTAATGTAAGTTTATCTAGGCAGTATTCGGCCTTTAAATTTATCCCCTGATGGAGATTTAGCAAAATGTACGGGCGCACGAGTGTATACCCTCGTTTCCCTTCTTCTAATTTTATGTTTGGATGACTTTTCCAATTTTTCTAAATTTATCGTTCTCTTTTTACTTCAGAACGTTTTCCCTTAGTCATCTTGTAGTACGACTTAGTCTCTGTGTGTGATCGGGCGTTATGCCCAGTTAGGTGTTTTGGTTAATTTTGGAGTGCTTGAGTGTTTCAGCCTCCGTTCCATTCTCATTGTGTTCCCAATCTTTTTAGTTAACCGTTAATAATTAGATGTTTTCCTTCCCCTCTCTGGACCACGGAAAAAGTAACAATAAATAAACAATGGCCACGTTTTTAAAATTTCCCTAACGAATGAATAGTGGGATGGGGATCGGACTATTATAGCAATAACATGTCTTATGCATATAACAAAGGGCTCTGCTGTCATCTGGATGCTTGGGAGGTGTCTGTGTCAGTTGAAAGGTAAGAGTGCCTCAATTCAAAGTACGTATGAGTGTTTACGAATCATGACAGATCGTGCGGACAGAGGTAGGCAATGAGGAAAGCAGTTGTCGAATGAAGCTACTCGTAGACTTACTCTGCTTCAAAAAGGTTACTCGCAGAGAGGTATGTTGGCAGAATTAGGGGGTGCTCAGAACACGAGTATTTGTGCAAACGTGTTTAGGAGACTAGAAGTGTTACCAGGCGCCATGGCACGGACGCGAGATGAAAACAACTCTAGGGTAGAATCGTTTTATGCGTCTACAAGCTCTCCGAAACAGCTAGTTACAGCATTACAGTACATGTGGAATTTCAGCAGGCTTCTCGAGTTTGAATTAGTAATCAAACAGTCATAAACTGAATTTGAGAGGCCAATTTAAGATTCCAACGACTCGCTCATGTACCTGTATTTGAGAGACGACATCTTGGAGACTGCAGTTTGCTAGAGATCACCTGCACCGGCAGCTAAGAGTCTCGCGTCATCTGCTATTCTCTGATGAATTCTATTTCACGTTGTATCGTTCAGATCGTCGCCTGCAAGTCTGGAGCAGACGTGGGGAGTAACTAAATCCACCAGCTGAACAATCCATCCACTGCTTATGGAGATGTTTTCTTTTAACTATTTGCTTTACGTTGCACCGACATAGATTGGTCTTAAGGTGACGAAGGGATAGGAAAGGACTAGGAGTGCGAAGGAAGCGACTGTGGTCTTAATTAAGGAACATACCCAGCATTTGCCTGATGTGAAAATGGGAAAGCATGGAGAACCATCTTCAGGGCTCCCGACAGTGGAGTTCGATTACACTATCCGATTTGAAATATGGACCTGTAGAGGTTTACTGAGAATATCCTAGGGTGATCACATTACTAACGAAGAAATATTACGCGAGATCGTCTTAGAAATAGAGCTACTCAACACTCTCAAATAGCGTACAGAGAATTATTTTGGTCACATCATATGAAACAAAGAACGGTACCATGTACTTCATTTCGTTACCCAAAGGGAAAATATTTCGGAAAACTGTACCAAGACGTCGTAGCATTTCTTGGATAAGGAATTGTTCGGACTGACGTATACCGAACACTTTGGAGGAGCTGTCAACAAGAATAGGATCGCTGTGCTGTTCATCAACATCCTGACCGGGTAGTGCACAAGAGGAAGAATAACTCGTATTTAACACGGCGTATAATTATTGGACGACGTATTTCATACATCCTTCGATCTCCCGCTTAAGAAAGCAAACAATTGTCATATCACATTCACTGCCTCTTCTCAAGCTCCAAGATACAGTATGACAAATACGCAGCTTAGACTATTCACAGACTTTTTCTTTAAAAGTTTGCTTTACGTCGCACCGACACAGACAGGTCTTGTGGCAACGATGGTCGGCAAAAGTTCAGTAAGACTTACCATTTTCCAGCGCACGCATCTAGGGTGATTGTACTGTCATTTGTTTCTCTCTCACTCGCGTCTTGCGATGGGCGCCATCGTGCGGTGGACAGAGTTGCTAACCGTTCATATAAAGAACTGGTCCTAGCGCAGCGGCGCTACTCTTGAATTTATGAATCTCGATACGTTAGGGTAGGTTAGTGACAAAGCCATTGGTCTGGATTGGTTAGGGTAGGTTAGTGACAAAGCCATTGGTCTGGATTGGTTAGGGTAGGTTAGTGACAAAGCCATTGGTCTGGATTGGTTAGGGTAGGTTAGTGACAAAGCCATTGGTCTGGATTGGTTAGGCCATTGGACTGGATTAAGCAAAGGGGGTCTGGGGGCGTAAGCCGCCCAGTTAGAAGCCGCGAAGCGGCCCATAGGCCTCGAGTATCCCGCGTGAGACCTCCATTGGTCTTATAGATTGCATTCACTTGTGTATTTCTTGTGCGCGGGTTGGTTTGGGTTCATTTTACTTCATTGCTGGGAGTGACGTCATATCGCATTGTGTCTCACCCAATGGCAATGTTGGTACGTAGTTAGGCGATGGACTATGGCGCGTGATAAATTGTAATAGGTTATAAAAGCCAAATTATTTCTGGGGGACGGTGGGTGGGTTCTTGGCTGTCACAGTGAACGTATTTCTCCTCTACAAGGTATTCCAGTTAATATTTCTAACATATTGCATCCTTATCATGCTTTAAAAGTGTGGTCATACTGAATTTCTACCCGATGGACTAGGAGTGGGAAGTAAGCGACCGTTGCAGTGGTTAAGGTACGGCCCCAGCTACGGAAAACCATCTTCAGGGCTGTCGCCAATGCGGTTCAAACCCAACATTCCCCGAATGCAAGCTCACAGCTACGCGATCAGAGACTATTAAACAACTCCAAGAGCTTTGGTGACTAATTTAATGAAAATCCACAGCCTGTTTCCAGTCATTCAACCGGGTCAGGAATGGAATGAATGAATCCCCTATCTAGCGGCGAGGATAGGAATTGTGCCGGCAGCTGAAGCCTGTCGCACTCCTCTGGGACAATGATTAATGACTGACAGATGACATGAAATGATAATGGTGGGTGATGCTGCAATGAAAAATGACACGAAAAAGCGGAGTATCCGGAGAAAAACCTGCCTTGCCTCCACTTTGTCCAGCACAAATCACACATGGAGTGACCGGGATTCGAACCACGGAACCCAACGGTGAGAGGCCCGCGCTGCCGCCTGAGCAAAGGACTACTTTGTTATTGTAAGCTCCTAATGCACGTAGCAATGACAACTCATCTTTATCATAAGCTGGGATCGAACCTGAAACTAGTCAAGATAGAGCAGCTATGATACTAATCCTATCACAGCACAAATCACAGAGATTATTCATGGCAGTATTTCGTTCCAGGAAGTAGGAGTGTGTTTCGAGTCTGTGGTAGATAACGAGTAACCTAACCATCAATTCTCCGTGTAAACAACGTTTATTTTGCAACGTGCACTATCATCATCTGTTTAGAGACCCATGGCACTTAGTATTCGTGTGGAGTGTGTTGTTAACATGGACTCTTCTGGGTTTCCCCCCGCCATAGCGTCTGGTCTGCCCACCAGCAAGGTCGCTGAAGTTACAAACACACCGCTAACACGTTCGGGAAACTTTGGTTGCTAACTGAACTTTTGGAATCCTAAACATATTTCACACTTGCCAGCCTGCATTTAAGTTACAATTAGTTTATTTAAGATCCCTCTGTGGTTCAGTAGTAGAGCGTAGGCCTCCGGATCTGGGTTCAAACCAGGTACAGGTAGTTAGATTTTCTGCCTGCACCGCCTATCAGTATTAGACTACTATAATTTCTGGTCCCAGGTATTACTTCGAGGATCTAACAAGGAGACCAAATAATAATAATAGTTATATAATTATATACCGTATAATATATTTGCTTTTGCTGGTAGGACCTAGTGTTTACAGTGCACTATATCCTCTGGCATGGGCTAGAGTAATTTTGTTACTTTCATTGATCTGCCTCTGTCTTATACTTGGCTTTGACAAAATGAAAGTGACTGAGGTATGAGCGATGCGAGTAATGCCTTTCCTTCTGCAGCCTGTCCCTGCTATGAATGGTGTGAAAATGTTGCTCATAGGGTCAGTTGGTGCATGCATTTCAGTAGGCTTGGCAGACTGATATGCAATAGCTACTTCTGGCTCGGGGAGGAAAGCAACGGGAAACTACCTCACTCCTCATTTCCCTAGTACGCCTCTTCAGTGATAACTAGACCATCTATGACAGCTGATGGCTGACAGCCTGAGGGCTGAAGACTGAACATAAAAAAAGCAGTCACCTCCATACAGGCCATGAAGGCCCTTGGAGGAGTGGAAGGTAAAGGCTTCCACCATTGTTAACCTCGGCACGTGATGGGGTAGAGTGGTTAGCTCTACGCCTGGCCGCCTTTGTCCCCAGAAATTAACCTGGTACTCATTTTTGGTGTAGGCTGAGTGAACCTCAGGGCCATATGCACTTCCGGAAGTGGAAATCTCGTTTCTTAAATTTTACGACTTCCTGACGGGGATGCGAACCCACGTCCTTCCGCGCAAACCGAGCACGCCTTTACCGCCTCGGCCAGGCAGCACCCTGAAGACAGAACGTACATACATATAATCTATATATATAAAACTAGCAAGATACCCGTGCTTCGCTACGGTATTATACTGAAATTTATAATTGAATGTTGTTTTAGATATATAATCAGCCGAAATTCGCGATCTGAATCGTTTTCTGCCAGAATCCGCCAAAATTCGCGATCTGACTCGTTTTCTAATAGATTATGGCAAGTTTCCTCCCATTTTTCAATCTTTATTTCCAGCAATCGATTTCGTACTTCCCAGGCTAGGTCCAGGTATTCCACCCTGTCAGTTGGGTCCCTAAATCTTTGCCATCTTTTCTTATAAGCATTTTTAATATGGAACAAATCCTTCAGGAGATCCGGCGTGGTGTCGTCTTGGGTGCCTTGGCGGTACTGAACCCGCGGCCAGACTGCATTCTTAGTCATTCCCCGTCCAGGACCCGTTTCCACCGCGGTCCGCACATTTGACGATGGTCCAGAACATTATTATTATTATTATTATTATTAGTATTATTATTATTATTATTATTATTATTATTATTATTATTATTATTATTATTATTATTATAGATGTTCTGGACCCCACAGCAAGATGCAAGACCGCTACTTGGCGGTAAATTACATCTGCTGCCATTGTTATTGTTGAGAATGTGACCAGCACCATTGTCGCGCGTAGGCAAGTGTGGGGGATTTCTGGCCATACGAATGACATACTTGCGTACATTATTGACCTTATTATAGAGGTGAAAAATTGGACGGTCAATCTCATTCCTATCGTTTATTTCAAATGTGTTTAAATTTTTATTTATATGCCAGGAGAATCTACTGTAATATAAGAACGTTCTCCGAAGGAAAAGTTGGCTGTTGAAAACGAACCCAGGAAAGATTAAAAAGATCGGTTTATGATCAGAATAAGTACATCGAAAATATACAGCCTGTTTCCAGTCATTCGACAGGGTCAGGAATGGAATGAATAAAGCCCCATCTAGCGGCGACAGTAGGAATTGTGCCGGCTGCCGAAGCACTCCTCTGGGGCAATGATCGATGAATGACAAATGAAATGAAATATTGGACAGTGTTGCTGGAATGAATGATGACAGGGAAAAGCGAAGTATCCGGAGAAAAACCTGTCCCGCCTCCGTTTTGTCCAGCACGAATGTCACATGGAGTGACCGGGATTTGAACCACGGAACCCAGCTGTGAGAGGCCGGCGCGCTGCCGCCTGAGCAACGGAGGCTCCTTATAAGTACATTATGAACAGCAAAATCAATTGGTCTCACCTCCTTTTACACCCCACCGCCGTTAAGTTTATTTACCCCCCCCCCCAAAAAAAAGAAGGAGTGTCGTGACTCACCTTGTCCCGAGATGTTCTGGACGATTTGTTCTCCCGAGCGGCTTGGAGAATCTGTGGGTTGGGTGCCCTGAACCATTAAATGAAGTACTGAGTCCCATTTAATATGATATATATTTGAATTCAACTCTGACTTCCCAACTACCGTACATATTTACAATGTCTATTTACAGCATACTTCAGTGATGTGCCTGCTCCGGAAGCTTTTAGAATACTGACTTCCGACCTGGGTAGAGTCTATGTTGAAAACCTGAGAGTTGCCCTCTAGCTTGTCTCTAAGCCTAAGTCCGCATCTCCCACTACTGTCTGAGAGACTAAGTCTTTCCAATATCACTTCTAACGCGGCTATGTCCTACTCCTCTCTCTCATTCTGAATGTAAGCACCTCCAGTCTTATTACCGACGTTCTTGACCTACGTAGAGCGTTCTCCTGTCCAAGACTAAAGATATCCCTTAAGCCTCTGCAGCTTGTATATATATCCTGGTCTGGCCCTTGCTAACTAGTGAGAGGGGGAACTCCCACCCTAGTACTAGTCTACCCCCAACTGGGATCCCTCTCCAGTAGGTGGTGCTATGGTGGTCAATCTCAGAACCACTTATTCTCTGTCTCACTCAGCCTAACTCATATCTCTCACTGAGTGGAATGTTTTGCCATGAAGTGGAGATTTTCCGATGCTCCATCCTTCCATGAGTCATGTATTCTTTCCTTGTCTCTCCCAATGCTAATTATTCTGAATGCTGGATTTGTGCTTGTAGCTAGCCACTGTTCATTTACTCAACCCTTGGTCAGTTTACATAGATAAGATTACAACTCAATAACAAGTTACTCATAAGCCTTCCGTAGCAGGACTTGAAGAACAAGTAATTTCACATATCCAATTCTAAATGTTTCAAATATAAAGTAGCACATTTTACACAATTAATTACCATAATTCTTCTTGTAAGAAAACCCTTTATCCTTTCGTTTATACATTCCTAGTGGTCTCCTGTACTGGGGATCCACTAGTTCAATTCTAATCTCCTTAACTTAATATATGCTATGGGACTTAATATACCTTGGTTCGATTCCCGGCATCGGTGCCATCACGACAGGAGTGTTTCTTTATGTTTAAAGGAGATTCCAAACCCCAATGTTCACGTCTATTACCTTGAGTTTTGAGATATAAGTATCCCCATAAAAATAATTCGCTTTTTTTTACTTCCTTTCGCACTCCCCCCCCCCCCCCTTAAGTGAATTTTCCGACAAAAAATATTTGTTTCTTTAATAGTAAAGGATCTTCTAAATAGCAATTATCACGACTCTAACTTCTCCAGTTTTTGATTTATGTGTCCTCATGAAAGGAATTCAACTCCTTTCCACTCCCGCCCCCCAAGATGGTTTCCCCACAAAACGCGTATTTCTTTGTTTTAAAAGGAGATCAAAATACCAATTTTCACGTCCGTAACAACTTTAGTTTTTATTAGATGTATGTATTCTCATACAATTAAGTCAATTAATTTTAGTATTCTTCCCCCCCCCCTTTCATTGAATTTTCCGAGAATACGCGTTTCATTATTTTTAAAGGAGATCCCATATACAAATTTTTAGTCTGTAATATATTCAGTTTCTGAGATATATGTATCCTCATTAAAGGCATTCAACCCACTATTCACCCTTTTACACCCTATTGGGATTTACAGAAAACGAAAAAAATACTTATTCCTTTACTTTTAAAGGAGATTCTAAATACCAATTTTTACATCTGTAAACTTTTAAAGTTTTAAGATATAGACACATTCATTTTAAAAATTCACCCCCCTTTTCACCCCCCCATTATCCGGATTTTTCAAAAACGAAAATATACGTGTTTCCTTATTTTTAAAGTGGATCCCCAATACCAATTTTCAGGTCTGTAATATCTTCAGGTTCTGAAATATAAGTAGCCTCGTTAAAGGCATTCAACCTCCTTTTCACCCTTTTCCACCCTTCCTATCGGGATTTTCCGAAAACAAAAAAAAAACGTGTTTCTTTATTTTTAAAGGAGATTCTAAATACCATATTTTACATCTATAAACTTTAAAAGTTTTGAGATATAGATACACTCATTTTAAAAATTCACCCCCCTTTTCACCCCCATTATTTGGATTTTCCAAAACAAAAAATACGTGTTTCTTTATTTTTAAAAGAGATCAAAGGTACCAATTTTCAGGTCTGTAATATCTTCAGTTTCTGAGATATAAGTATCCTCATTAAAGGTATTCAATCCATTTTCACCCCTTTTCACCCCTCCTATTGGGATTTTCCGAAAACAAAAAAATACATGTTTCTTTATTTTTAATGAAGATTCTAAATACCTATTTTTACATCTGTAAACTTGAAAAGTTTTGAGATATAGATGCACTGTTTTTAAAAATTCACCCCCCCAAAAATACGTGTTTCTTTATTTTTAAAAGATCAAAAGTACCAATTTTCAGGTCTGTAATATCTTCAGTTTCTGAGATATAAGTACCGGTATTCTGATTAATGGCATTCAACCCCTTTTTTTTACCGTTTTTTACCTCTCCTATTGGGATTTTCTGAAAACAAAAAAATACGTATTTCCTTATTTTTGAAGGAGATTCTAAATACCAATTTTTACATCTGTAAACTTTCAAAGTTTTGAGATATAGATACACTCATTTTTAAATTCCAACCCCCTTTTCACCCCCTTAGCGAAGGAATATCCAAAAATCCTTTCTTAGCGAGCACCTACATCTTAATATGAATCTATGCCCAAAATTTCATTTCTTTATGTCCAGTAGTTTTGGCTCGGCGATGATGAATCAGTCAGTCAGTCAGTCAGTCAGTCAGTCAGTCAGTCAGTCAGTCAGTCAGTCAGGACAAGTTATTTTATATATATAGATAAGAGTTTTGTCTGTACATTGCTCAGAATCTGAAAATAATGGTATTTCTGTATCGGTCATGTCCATAGTAACAAGAAAATGCACTTTTTACTTTTCCGTAATTTCTGTCTGTCTGTCTGTCTGTCTGTCTGTCTGTCTGTCTGTCTGTCTGTCTGTCTGTCTGTTTGTCTGTCTGTCTGTCTGTCTGTATGTATGTACACGCATCACGAGAAAACGGTTGAAGAGAATTTAATGAAAGTCGGTATGTGAAGTCCGGGGATGAGCCTCTACAATCTAGGCTATAAATCATTTTACTCACGCTGAGTGAAATAGTAGTTTAGGGGAAGGCCTAAAATTGAATTCTCAACTATTTGTTATTAGTGGTCTAATGAAAATCGGTATGTGAAGTCGGGTGATGAGCCTCTACAATCTAGGCTATAAATCATTTTACTCACGCTGAGAAAAATGGTAGTTTAGGGGAAGGCCTAAAATTGAATTCTCAACTATTTATGTTATTAGTGGTCGTATTTTAAAGAAAATGGGTATGCAAAGTTGGGGAATAAGTTGCTACAATCTAGGCTCTAAATTATTTTATTGACGCTGAGTGAAATGGTAGTTTAGGGGAAGGCCTAAAATGTAATTCTCAAATATTTCTTATTATAGGTGTAATCGATGAATGCTACATAACTAAGGTTATATAGTATAAAATGTCCTATTATTCATGTCTTATACATTGTTACCGTACTGGCTATGATCACAAAGATATTCATGAATTTGGATTTTTGTTACTAAGTCCATACAGCGCCGAGTTACGAGAAAATGGGTAAACAGTATTTAATGAAAATCGGTATGTAAAGTCGGAGAATAAGAAACTACAGTTTACGGCATAAAATATTTTACAAATCACTGAGTCGAAAGAAAACTAAATGTGAAGGCCTACAATATAAAAAGCTCATAACATTGATCAACAATAACATTACATTGACCATTGTTTGTTGTGATGTGCTTTGTGTCTCCTGTTGCCCCTCATCACCGGTAGACAGGATTACTGCTGCGTACAGAGTATTTTTATTTGATTTACGTCACACCGACATAGATAGGTTTTATGACGATGATGGGACAGGAAAGGGCTAGGAGTGCCTTAGGCCTTAATTAAGGTACAGGCCCAGCATTTGACTGGTGTGAATGTGGGAAACCACGGAATACCATCTTCAGCGCTGCCGACAATGGGGTTCGAATCCACTATCTCTCGGATGCAAGCTCACAGCTGCGCACCGCTAACCACACGGTCAACTCGCCCAGTCGTACAGAGTGTAACAGCCTGCCTGAATATTAATGGGAAGTAGCTGGGGAGTTAGGTAACTTTCTTCTTTAGCATGCCATTCCCCTGGTTTATAAATTTTCTGATACTACTGGATCATCATAACATTCGGGCTATTCAATCCCTGCTCTGAGGCACTGATTGGAATGAACAGTGTGCATATTTAGCAGAATAATGGCAGATGAGTGTTCATGGCAATCTGCGGCCTGGTCATCCCAGCTCTGGAAGTTTGGACTATTAGATTGGCACCGCAATCTAACCGCAGCACTGTTCGTTAAAAGTGATAAAACGTGGGGCTTTCCATTTGATCGAGTATTTTATATGATAGCATTGCTTTTAATCGCTACATTCATACTTACGTTTTTGTAATGACCTATGGAATTTCAGTTAGGTAAACCACAAAGTCAGTCTTTCTGAGAATCCCGTAGCGAAGCACGGGTACATCAGCTAGTATATACATATTATTATTATTATTATTATTATTATTATTATTATTATTATTATTATTATTATTATTATTATTATTATTTACTGACCGGCTCCATGGCTAAACGATTAGCATGTTGACGTGGCCGGGTCGGGGATTTTAAAATTCATTGATGAATTCTGATGGCTTTGGGGCTGGGTGTGCGCCGACTTCAGCATTAGAATTCGTCGAATGTAAACGACTATTCACCAAAAACGGGGAACAATTCGAACTTTCTCCCTTCTCTGGCATTTTTACGTTATTATGTTTATTTATCCTCCCTCTACCAAAGTCTCTGATCGAACTCGTGACATCCAACATCAGAGCGTTTTAAATAAATGCTCACCTCCGACTGATATACAGTATCATTTATACTTCGAGTGTCACCTTGACCTCTGAATTACCGTCTCACAAAACGTACATTGTCGCATATTTGCTGTTTTCGCTCAGGTTGCAGCAGAAGAGTTCACCTATGCGTTCAACAGGTGGTGGTGTCTGTTACTAGCAATTTCTTGGAAGCCAAGGAACAAGAACACACATTCAAATAAATTAATCAAAAGGCGGATCTCCCTGAGCTTGTGCAATCGGCATACCGCAAGTGAGAAAGTAACCTGCTTGACTACCATCCTCAGATGGGAGCCGGCACTATAATCAGTTAGAGTCCCTAACTGAAGGGAGGAAAGCCGGGCTGAGTATTCAGGCGGTAGAGCACCTGCCTTCGGAGCACTACTCGGCAGGTACAACCCTGGCTCAGTTGGGTAGTATTTGATGGTGCTCAAATACGGTCGGTGGATTTACTGGTTCGTTAAGGAACTCATGCGGGACAAACTTCCGACACCTCAGCGTCTCCGAAAACCGCAAAGAAAATTAGTAGTGGGACGTAAAGCCATTAACATTCTTATTTAACCTCGAGCAAGTGGCTACGCGGTTTGGGTCACGTTGTTACCAGCTTGCATTCGGGAGATGATTGGTTCGAACCCCACCGTCGACAGCCCTTACCATTTTCACACCAGTAAAATGCTGGTTGGGACTACAGGGTCTCATATAAACTCAGACCAAACGAACGGTGTTTGTACTCTGCGCTACGGCAGCTGCCTCATCCGAACTTATGCCGCGCGTGGCTGTTCTGCTTTAAGCTTGTATACAATCTTATGTGAAATATTTAAGGTAAGATGCTGGAAGTATCGTCCTTCCTTGGTTATACAGGCACTGTATCTGGTAACATTCTGGCTGACGCGAGTGAGTTCTGCCACTGTAATGTTTCTGATTTCATTCGTAATGTTTTCTTTCAGTTCCTCCAGTGTGTGAGTATTTTTTTTTTTTTTTTTTGCTATTTGCTTTACGTCGCACTGACACAGATAGGTCTTATGGCGACGATGGGATAGGAGAGGCCTAGGAAGTGGAAGGAAGCGGCCGTGGCCTTAATTCAGGTACAGCCCCAGCATTTGCCTGGTGTGAAAATGGGAAACCACGGAAAACAATCCTCAGGGCTGCCGACAGTGGGGCTCGAACCCACTATCTCCCGATTACTGGATACTTAAGCGACTGCAGCTATCGAGCTCGGTGTGAGGATTTGTTCGATGCACTTTTTATTTCAGCTTACCCCACAAATAAAAATCACACACTGTTAGTTCTGGAGAACGAGGGGAAATAGACCAGCACTGATCAACTGTCTGCAAACACTTCCGAGATTGCACGAATAATCTGCTGTATGAGCAGGGGATGAATCTTGTTGAAACCACTCACGCGATTTTTCTTCTTCTGTTATCTGACGGAAGAACGGCGTCAAAATGTTATCTTGGTACCTCTCTGCATTTACTGTCGTCTCGAAAAAGATAGGCCCGGTTATTCGTCTTGCACTAACAGCACACTAATCTTCCTATCATATTGAAGGACTTCATAAACACTACTAGGATTTTCTGCACACCAATCGCGAGAGTTATGACTGTTCACACGACCATTAAAGTGAAACGAGAACTTTTATATAACGAAAATACGGTGTTGCAATGATAACTGTCTGACCATGTTAACAGCTGAGATTCAGAATGGCGACTGATGCTTGCCGGGTCGAACACGTGCAGGCTGCTTGCATGATCCAAGAAATATGCACGTGCCTCCCATACTGCAGATGCCGTAGCCCAGAGTACAAACACCGTGCGTTCGGTCTGGGTTTATATGAGACAAATGAAAAAAAAATCAAATGGCGTATGGTTTTTAGTGCCGGGAGTGTCCGAGGACAAGTTCGGCTCGCCAGATGCTGGTCTTTTGATATGACTCTCGTAGGCGACCTGCGCGTCGTGATGAGGATGAAATGATGATGAAGACGACACATACACCCAGTCCCCGTGCCAGCGAAATCACCGAATTAAGGTTAAAATTCCTGACCCTGCCGGGAATCGAACCCGGGACCCCTGTGACCAAAGGCCAGCACGCTAACCATTTAGCCATGGAGCCGCACTATATGAGACACCCTCTATACCTTAATTAAGGCCACGGACGCTTCATTCCCAGCCCTTTCCTTTTTCGTCTTCGCCATAAGACCAACTGTGCCGATGCGACGTCAAGCAAATTGTAATAAAAAAAGTTATTGAAAAAATATAAAGAAAGCTGTCAACTGGGAACTAGAGAATCAACTTTTACAAACATTCTATAAAAATTTTAGTCAAACATCGAAAACTCAAACCTTTGTTATAAACAACTCGTAGAGATTTTTGTTTTTCGTATTACTACTAGCAAATGTACCCATGCTTGGTTACGGTATTCTACATTGTATACGGATATCGAAGTAAATTACTGTACATACAGAGAATAAGATATTTTTTAAATTGCATGTCTCTTAGCGTTATCCAGGAACAGCAGGGGGATGTTCCCATACGTTGTTTCCAATGTAAAGTGCGAGTTGCGGGGTTGTGATGATAACGGCAGGCTCACTTGTCTACTGCCATTCACAATCGAGTAGGGAAGTTTTCATCATAATGGCAGGCCCCATTACCTACTGCATGGTCACAGTCCATTTGGGGAGTTTTATTTACAATGGCAGGCAGCCTTTGCTACTTCCAGATAGATTACAGTTCAGGAGTTTGTATTATAATGGCAGCCACCTTCCCTAGTGCCAGTCAAAATTGAATTGTTCTGTTATCATTATAATGACAGGCCCCTTTTCTTAATGTCAGTCACACCGAGTTGGTGAGTTTCCATTACAATAGCAGTCTACTATCCCTAATACGAGTCACATTTTAGATGGGTAAATTTATTTATAATGGCGGGCACACTTGCCTACTCCCAAACACAATGGGTTAGGGGTGTTTTGAACAAAACTGCACGCTCCTTTTACTTCTGCCAGTCAAAACGAGAAGGCAATTATTCATTACAATGGTAGTCCCTCACTACTAATGCCAGTTACACAGGAGTTGAAAAAGGATCCCATTTCTGCTGCCAGTCAAAGACGATGTGGGAGTAATGATTACAATAGCAGACTCCCTTCTGCCGAGAGTCACTATCGATTTGTAAAATACTTATTATAAAGGCAGACACACCCTTTCTACATCGCTACTAATCGACTTCAGTGTATATATGTAGATCGACATACGAAACATATGCATGTTTACAATATTGCAAACCTTCATTTACAGATTAATTGCTATTAAACGATACGTCATATCGACAAACGGATTGAACCATACGACGCCTCATTTAGCGATCTAAATGGCTGGTCTAATGATATTTTCTTCTATCTTATCGATTTACGGAATATTGAGTTAGAAACGCTGAATAGGGTGCAATTTCGGTAAGATTTTCTCACGGTGCGTTACTTTTGGATACTCATGGGGCAGCTACAAACATAGAATTTGGCTCACATATGGATACTGGGTGGGCGAATGTTCGTGTGGAATTGGATGATTCTATCGTTCGTATAAGTGGTTAGAGCTATGAATTATACGTGTACAAAGTGCCAAATGTTCCTACAATCGAGAAATAGAGACAAATCTAATATATAAGGAATAGAGATTCGACAAAAAGTCAAAAAGTTGTAGATCACTCCAAATTGAACTGATATTGTGCCAAACGTTTTGTGATACGACTTACAATTTAGTCACGAAATATCTTGAAACGAAGGTCTGCACCGACATTAAAATTGCCTCAATGCTTCGATATTTTTCGTGGGTAAAAAGTGAAATATTTAACGATCTCGGAAGTTTTCCGTCGATTACAGGCTAAGACATATAATTTTGCCAAATTTCAATATTCTAGCTCGTCTGGCAGACCGTGCCGCAATCTTACTTTGAGGGAGTGGAGGGGGCAGAAATGAGGATTTTCAGGAAACTTAAGCGAACAAATATGCAAATGGTCATTATTACACCTGAAACGGATAACTGTACGAAAATTTCGCCAACATAGTCAATGTACAGGCACACGGTCCTTACGATTTTGGTTATGAAAAGGAATATATTCTACGTACAGCACCTTTCGGGCTATGTCCGCTGGACTTAGCCTGCAAAACCGACCGATCATGATATCTCTCTTATTAACCCTCCTATCGAAAAAATGCACATGAGAAAAAAGTTTTAGAAATGGATTTCCATCAAGGTTGGTGATTTCCAGTCAGGTTGGTCTTGTATATGTATATTGTAGGAGAATAAATACACTGTTCCGGTTCCCTATAAATCCCCAGTCTATTCCGGGAATTTGACATGGTATGGATCTAAACACCTAACTCTGGACAGGTGGATACTTAATATGAAGTTTGGTTGACATATCTCCAGTGGTTTTCATGTTATAAGAAATACGCTTTACACGCACCCGCTTTTGAGTTAATTTCGGTGTGACTTGTGCTGAAAAACCGTCCGTTAATGATATCTCCCTTATTAATCCTCCTATCGAAATATGCACATGAGGAAAAAGTTTTAGAAATGGAGTTCCATCAAGGTTGGTCCATTTCCGGTCATGTTGGCCTTGTATATATTGTGGGAGAGTAAAATCACAGTTTCGGTTCCCTATAAACTCCACGTCTGTCCCGGTAATTTGACATGGTATGGACGTACAAACCTACCTTTGGATAGGTGAATGCTAAAAATAAAGTTTGGTTGAAATATATCCAGTAGCTTTCAGATTATAAGAAATACGCTTTACACGCACCTGCTCTTGAGTGAAGTCCGGTGGGACTTGAATCGAATAACGGTCTGTTAATGATATCTCCCTTATTAATCCTCGTATCGAAATGATGTACATGAGAAAAAAGATTTAGAAATTGATTTCCATTAAGGCAGGTAGATTTCCGTTAAGTTTGGTTGTGTATATTTTGCTATTTGCTTTACGTCACACCGACACAGATATATCTTATGGCGACGATGGGACAGGAAAGGCCTAGGAATGGGAAGGAAGCGGCCGTGGCCTTAATTAAGGTACAGCCCCCGCATTTGCCTGGTTTGAAAATGGGAAACCACGGAAAACCATCTTCAGGGCTGCCGACAGTGGGGTTCGAACCCACTATCTGCCGGATGCGAGGTCACAGCTGCACGCTCCTAACCGCACGGCCAACTCGCCCGGTTGTGTATATTTTGTGGGAGTGGAAAATCACGGCTTCGGTTTCGTATAAACCCCAGTAAATTCGGCGATTTAGAAACAATATTGTCCTTAAAACTTACCCAAGGCCAGGTGGATTCTAAATATCAAGTTTGGTAGAAATATATCCAGTAGTTTTTAAGTTATAAGAACTAAAACAGACAAATAGACAAATATACACCAAAGCTAAAAATATGCAGATGGTCGTTATTACACCTGAAACAGATAACTGAATGAAAATTTCGACAAAATAGTCAATGTACAGATACACGGTCGTTACGATTTTATTTATATAGATAAGTAATATAATGTCGTTGCACACTAATAGGTCGGTGCGGTACATGACTGCGATGTTGCCGGGCTGAGTGGCTCAGACGGTTAAGGCACAGGTTCTCTGAGCTCAACTTGGCAGGTTCGATCTCGACTCAGTCCGGTGGTATTTGAAGGTGCTCAAATACACCAGTCCCGTGTCGGTAGATTTACCGCCACGTAAAAAAACTCCTGTGGGACAAAATTCTGGCATCTCGGCGTATCGAAAAACCGTAAAAGTAGTTACTGGGAGGTAAAAACCAATAACACTATTATTGACTGCGATGCCGTCCGACCTCGTAGTGGTTGCGTAAGTAACAGATGAGGACGGGATGCGTATGACACGAGATATCGGCGCCTTTGATTGTGGTCAGATTGTCGGTACCATACGTATGAGCTATTCCATCTCCGAAGCCGTACAGGCAATAGGCTTTCCATGAGCCACTGTGTCCAGAGTGTATCATGAGTACGTAGATTTGGGCAAATCCTCCATCGCCATGGTCAACTGCCGTGGAGATAGTCGGGTCACAGTGCAACAGATTACTCACGAATTCATTTTTGGGTAACAGCGAAGTGTGAGCAGCAGTACCAACAAGGAGGTACAGAAGCCACCGTCCCACTTGGGTACAACTGCTCATTGCATGTCACAAGGCACACGATTAACATTGGCACAGAAACACCACAATTGAACTCTCAAAGCATATAGAAAGATCCCCGTAAGAATGAATCGTGGTATAAATTTGTACACTCCAATAGCTGGGTACGAATGCCTCACGAAGCACTCGCGGCAAAGGATTCCATTTCAGGCCGGAGGTGACTGTATCGTCGTATGGGGACTGTTCACGCAGGATAAAATAGGACCCCTGGGACATCCGATGAACGATACAGAAACCTGCTGTCACCACCCAGTACAGTGCAGGAGGCCTGTATGTGCAGTAAGACAATGCACCGTCCAGTCGCTCCTGATTCATTGGTTCACTGAACACTCCATGGACATGAGGATGCTGACTGGTCCCTAAGGTCAACCGACCTCAATTCTATTAAGCACATCAAGTTTGCTTGTTGAGAGAGATGTGCGCGCAGTTGACGCTGCTCTGAACCATCTCTGTGCATTACGGGAGGCTGTGCAGTGGCCAGGGAGACGTCGCCATCAGGGTGAAAGGTGGTGGTATACGCATCAAGCTAGGTATCTCTATTTCAATTGCTCATCAGTATATTAAGAATTCATTCCAAATCTGGCGGGAAAGGCTTTGTAAATTAAAAATAAATAATTGTAATGCACATGTTATCTCAAAGGATTCTGGTTCGATATAGCATGGCTAAGTTCAGCAGGGCCGTGCGGGAGATAGCAGGTTCGGACCTTACTGTCGGCAGCCATGAACATGGTTTTCCGTGCTTTTTCATTTTCACACCAGGCAAATGCTGGGGCTGTACCTTAACTAAGGTCAGGGCCGCTTTCTTCCCATTCCTAGCTCTTTCCTATCCCATATTCGCCATAAGACCTGTCTGTGTCGGTGCGACGTAAAGCAGCTTGTAAAAAAATGTTCATTCCCAGCATAGTCTTCACATAGCAGTTCGCCGTCCTTGAAATGATGACCACGGATCCTCAACAGTCCAAATAGACGCTAATCTGAAGATGCCAGATCCGGGCTATATGCAGGATGAGGAAGAACAGTCCACCCTACTCTTGAAATTGCTTCTTTTATGTGCAAACTGTCTCGAAGTCTTCTGTTAACGAGGATAATCAGACAGTCATCCGTGTTTCTTACATGTCGAATTCTGGGAATGAGCGCTTTCAGTTTCTGCTTCCACGCAACACTCTCGAGTTAATCAAACCACCTCTCTTCATAAAATCGAGAAACGGCACTCCATTTTTGTCCCAGAACACTTTTGCATGATTTTGCCCGCGAAGGGCATTCTCTTGAATTTCTTGTTCCATGGTGAAGTATTCTGGTGCAATTTCGTGGACCTCTTTTCACCTTCTGTCACTGTAAACCGCAGAAAAACGTCCTTCGTACATCATTCTTCTTCTTTTCCTTATTCTTCTTCTGCTTCTACTTAATTTGTTACCTTCCAGGGTCAGTTTTTCCCTCGGACTCAGCGGGACATCCCACTTCTACCGCCTCAAGGGCAGTGTTTTGGAGCTTCAGACTCTGGGTCGGAGGATACATCTGGGGAGGATGAATATACCTCGCCCAGACGGCTTCACTTGCTGTGTTGAACAGGGGCCTTGGAGGGGGATGGGAAGATTGGAAGGGAAAGACATGGAAGAGGGAAGGAAGCGGCCGAGGCCGTAAGTTAGGCACTATCCCGGCATTTGCCTGGAGGAGAAGTGGGAAACCGCGGAAAACCACTTCCAGGATGGCTGAGGTGGGAATCGAACCCACCTCAACTAAGTTGACCTCCCTAGGCTGAGTGTACCCCGTTCCAGCCCTCGTACCACTTTTCAAATTTCGTGGCAGAGCCGGGAATCGAACCCGGGCCTCCGAGGGTGGCAGCTAATCACACTAACCACTACACCACAGAGGCGGACTCATACATCATTCCACAAGCAAGACATTTACTCTCACGCTCTGCATATTTAAACGATACTGTAAATACAGTTTAAGAGGGATTTGGGCCTGGAGTAAGTTTCCAAATGAGAAGTTCGATAAATTTCCAAATTCTTTGAAATTATTTAAGAAAAGACTAGTTAAATAGGTGATAGGCAATCTACCACCCGGGCGAATGCCATTACTGAAACTGTAAAGAGAATGTCGGATATATTCAACGGTTCACGAGTTATTTGAGGTGGACATCTTGGCTGACTAACCTTATATATTACTATATCATCGTATATTATTAAATATTGTACAGCGGGCGAGTTGGCCGTGCGGTTAGGAGCGCACAGCTGTGAGCTCGCATCCGGGAGATAGCGGGTTCGAACCCCACTGTTGGCAGCGCTGAAGATGGTTTTCCGTGGTTTCCCATTTTCACACCAGGCAAATAGAGGAGGCCATGTCCGCTTCCTTCCCATTCCTAGACCTTTCCTGACCCATCGTCGCCACAGGACCTATCTGTGTCGGTGCGACGTAAAGCAAGTAGCAAAAAAAAAAAAATCTATTTTCTTTAAATTAAAATTCAGGGTAATTGAAGGAATGTACACTAAAGTAAATAATATTATTTATTTAATGTCTCATTTAACACATTTCATAGTCATGTAACTTAAAGATAGATGATAACGATAATGAGTAGAAAGAGCTTTACTGGCAAACGGTATGTAACCAGGACAAGCCCAGAGGGCGGCCTAGTCGGGCCACGACCGGAGCACTGACTTGATGGGGCTCCAAAGTAAAGAAAAAAGACATTTGTATCGCAGATTATATTCGGAGTGTTTTTTTAATGGCAAAAACTATTTGCAGCAGCTGAGAGCTATATTGGGGTAGTTAATAGTTAAATTAATTAATTATATCATAAACTCTCTGTTACATCTACTGCATTTGCTTACTATATATGTTTCAGTGGCATGCAACACTTACACACACACACCTCCTCAGCCCCTCAGCCTCTCCTCCGCACAACCATCACCTCAAACCCAACACCCACCCACACCCCCGCCCCGCCAAGTCTCGACAACCCTACCCTACTCAACCTTCTCCTCATCCAACTACTCACGTCCCTTAACCAGACCATGCCAAGTCGCCAGTTAATTATCAACTAATCCCCCCCTGTTCAAGCAACACCCAGTACCCAGACGTTTAACTCCTCACCACGTGTTACACCATCACCCACTCAGACTGCCCTAACCTTCCTCCCTATAATTAGGTTAATCCCCAATACTATTTTATGACAGCAACACTGGGCGTGGTCACCTATTGGATGGGTGACCACCCACCCGATGTTGCTCCCCCTTTTCGTTGGCCTCTATTAATTAGAGTTCCAACGCCAACCCCCGCCCTATCAGGGCACCCTCCCCAGGCCATATTCTGGTCAGCTCGATCCCTTACAAAACTCCACACTCCACACTACCGTTATGTCAACTACCATCCCACTAAGAAATAGCACTCAAGGCCTTTAACTGGTCGACGGGCTAAAAGCATCATTGGTCCCTCGGGACCTCTGATGAAGTGGCTTCAATTGCAGGATGGCTTATAATCTGTACATTCTTTTATTTTTCAATATCAGTGATATTTGTCTTTCGTACTTGTTCCGACATCACAGCACAGGGAAATGGCTGAATGCATTTCTACCCAACTTCGTATTTAGGGTCTACTCATCCAAGAGCATGATTCAAAATCACTTAATAGACTGGGGTTTTATAGCAAGACCAAAAAATTTATTAAATGCTTTCTCATAAACTTTTGTTTCTTTGTAAAGTTTGTAGGCTGTATATGAAACGTCCCTTTATTTAACCCATTTTTGTTCTGTACATACTTTCGTTTACTCTTCGAATGAAGGAGAAACTGATTGTTTTCTACGGGGATTATGAGATACGGAGTCCCTCGCAACTCGACTGCAAGTCTACCGGTTGCCATGGCAACGTCTCAGTTTGATTGCCAACAGGGAAGTAAAATGCTATGTCCGTCGTTATACGTGTAAACTCGTGGTTGTTTGCTGGGTAGTAGGCGAGAGAAGCATCAACCTGGCATTCTGCGAGATACTGGTGGAATATCGTTGTAGGATACAGCCGTATTCGAATAGTGTTAAGCAATTTATCATAGCGTATTTGTGGGTACGGTAGAGCGATTACCTAGCTATCAGAAGAAGGTGAAGGAATTCTGTGTGTTAACAGCAAGGTCATGTTTCATACGTAGCGCGAATCGAACAGGGCAACCCCTCGCTGGCAAATGAAGCCTTTTTGAATATATTACAGTTTCTTGAGAAGTGTACTTTTCCGATTTCCAAAATAATCACGGTGCTGAATTTTTAATAATTGTTTAAAGCTAGTTGTAGAAAACAGCGTAATTCACTTAAAAATCAAAGTAAGTATACCATTATCTCGGAAGATACTGATATCATGAAAAAGTACTTCAAATCTGACTATGAGCCCCTTGGTACTCTCACTGAAAGAGAAAAATAATGTCAATACCTTTAACGGTTCACGAGTTATTTGAGGTAGACATCTTAGCTGAATAACCCTGTATTTATTTCTTATTTATTTATTTATTTATTTATTTATTTATTTATTTATTATATGGCTCTTAGTGCCCGGAGTGTCCGAGGACATGTTCGGTTCGCCTGGTGCAGCAGGTCTTTCTGCGCGTCTGTGTGTGTGATTTTATGATGAGATAAGGAGAGGGCAAAACCCGTTGTCAGCACATAGCCTACTCCTGCCAAATAACAACAAGGGGTCCGCAGAAGGCTTTACGTCTCCATCCGAAGGACGAATCACCATCAACGGCGTTATGTACTCTCACTCCACATGAACAATGTGGAGAGATTTGGAATTGAATCCAGGCTTTTGGCACACTATCTATTGATTGCATTTTTTAAAACCAAAATATCGAATTTTCATTTTTAAATTCCCAATTCGTCCGCCTCTGTGGTGTAGTGGTTAGTGTGATTAGCTGCCACCCCAGGAGGCCCGGTTTCGATTCCCGGCTCTGCTACGAAATTTGAAAAGTGGTACGAGGGCTGGAACGGGGTCCACTCAGCCTAGAAGGGTCAACTGAGTAGAGGTGGGTTCTATTCCCATCTCGGCCATCCTGGAAGTGGTTTTCCGTGGTTTCCCACTTCTCCTCCAGGCAAATGCCGGGATGGTACCTAACCTAAGACCACGGCCGCTCCTTCCCTCTTCCTTGTCTATCCATTTCAATCTTCCCATCCCTCCTCAAGGACCCCGTTCAGAATAGCAGGTGAGACCGCCTGGGCGAGTTACAGGTCATCCTCCCCAGTTGTATCCTCGACCCAGAGTCTGAAGCTCCAGGACACTGCCCTTGAGGCGGTAGAGGTGGGATCTCTCGCTGAGTCCGAGGAAAAAACCAAACCTGGATGGTAAACAGATAAAGAAGAAGAATTCCCGATTCTTCGTCTTTCAATCCCGTTATCAGTTTTTCCTAATGTCATTTTTAAAGCTATAAATGCTGTATTTTAAAGTAGCTGTATGGCGTATACCAGCCCTGTGGTGTAGGGGTAGCGTGCCTGCCTCTTACCTGGAGGCTCCGGGTTCGATTCCTGCCCAGGTCAGGGATATTACCTGGATTTTAGGGCTGGTTCGAGGTTCACTCAGCCTACGTGATTAGAATTGAGGAGCTATGTGACGGTGAGATAGCGGCCCCGCTCTAGAAAGCCAAGAATAACGGCCGAGAGGATTCGTGTGCTGACCACACGACACTTCGTAATCTGCAAGCCTTCGGGCTGAACAGCCGTCGCTTGGTAGGCTAAGGCCATTTAGTATGGGCAATCATGATCATGTTTATTCGGTAACTGTTTCTGGTGTTAGTTCTCTTTGGGAACATTGGATTATATAACTGTTGAGTAATAGATAAGTCCACGTTGGCAACTGTTTATAAATATTTTAATGTGAGGACAACTAATACGTTCTCAGGTGGAACTTGAGTGCTGCAGTGCCATGGGTTTAGTTAGTGTGACGTATACTGTATAGAGCAAGGACACGCCCGTTTCTCTCGCGCTGTCAGACAATTTTCGCTGCAAATTTTTTTCGGACTGTCATTCAATAATACCGCCTACGCTGTGCATAATAGTAGAAAGAAGCCTGAGGGAGTAAACTACAGCCTAGAGAAGTTTAAAATCAAGGATTTTTCTTAAAACTTTCAATTGCATTTTTCTACCTTTAAATATTTTCAGTTTTGTTGTCATATTTCTTGCGACAGAGTTCTTACCAGATTCACCTGAAATTTTTGAGATAATGTTTCAATTATACAGGAATGAAAAGTAGTTCTGTATTTTATTTTCAGTTGAATATTAATTTCATATTTTTGCCCCTAAAATAGTACCAAACTTGATTTTTACCTATCGTATGAATAGTTAAAAATTGAAAAAATAATATCTCCAGTAATTTATACCTGACTGAACACCTAAAGTTATTATTAAGTATATGAGTATTTATGACAAGTCTGCAAAAAACAATGAAATCTGTTCCTCGAAGAGAATTTTCCATGCAACACTTTTTTTTAAATTTTAATAACTTTACAAAAAATTAACTAATAAACTCAAAATGTATTAATACAGGTTTCTTTATTTATACTTGGCAAGGACTTTCTCGCTCTACCTTGGCGGCCGATGACAGGCCGCTACCGGCCGCTGGCGCGCGCAGTTTCCGGCACTTCCTGCAGTTGCTGAGAGCTGAGCTCCGAGATAGTAGGGTGTTTAATGAAGGTACTGCGTACTGTATGTCGTATTGTATAGTGTTTATTGTGATTGTGTATAGTGCTGTAATGTATGTGAAATATTCGTTACGTGAATGTGTATATCTGCACAATACTTACATTAAGTGCAGAAAATCTTGCGCTAGGTCAAGACAAAAGTTTCGAGTGAAATTTCCAGGGAGACCCATTCATATCAATCAGACAATAAAACAACTGGCCAAGATATTCAAACGTTCAGGTTCAGTAAACTATAAAATAGACGTAAAGGTCGTTATCTCCTTACTGAAGCGTGTTTGGTACGAGGATCATAAGTAAAAATCTGTGGCCCCCTCGTAGCCCAGATTTAATGGCATGTGATTTTTATTTGTGGAAAATGTTAAGAAATGTAGTTTATGGGAACAACCCTCACACACTAAACTTAAAGGCAATATAAGAGCTGCAATTGCATCCATCAGTGCTGAAGAACTTGGTAGAGTAACCGAAAACTTCATTAAGAGATGCCGATCATGTTTGGCAGAGCATGGGGAATATTTTCAGCATAAACTGTAAAAATGGTGAGTAAAATGCATGATAATGCATGATAATGATTTTGAGCATAAACTGCAAACATGGTGAGTAACATGCATGATAATGATTTTGAGCACCGTATTCTGCCGTACATACGCACGCGCGGTAGCCGGCACCTGAACCGTCACTGGCGGCCAAGGTCGAGCGAGAAAGTCCTTGCTAAGCATGAATAAAGACCCTATATTTGCTTGTGTTTTAAATTTGATTCGATAGGCCCCAAGTGGTAAATTGTTCCAAATTTCGGTCACAACTCCCGTTAAGGCCCTAACCATCATGGCCTCCGAGTGGTCTGGCATAGTTTTAGCATGTCTTTTGATTATACTCCCACTGTGGAGCTGTGGAAGTGTCGTACTTCTGATCCCAAGATCACAGATTAAAACTAGGAGCTAGGATGACTTGCAGAGAGGTTTCTTTGGTTTTTTTACAATTTGCTTTACATCACACCAACACAGATAGGTCTTACGGCGATGATGGGATAGGAAAGGCCTAGGAGTGCGAACGAAGTGGCCGTGGCCTTAATTAAGGTACAGCCTCAGCATTTGCCTGGTATAAACATGGGAAACCAAGTTCAGGGCTTCCGACAGTGGGGCTCGAACCCACTATCTCCTTAATGCAAGCTCACAGTTGCGCATCCTTAACCGCACGACCAACTCGCTCAGTGCAGAGAGTTTAGTCCAGCAGGAGTTCTTTAACGTGCCGGTAAATGTCCTGACCCGAGGATGGCCCATTTTAGCACCTTGCAATACCACCGGACTGAGCTGAGATCGAGCCCACCAACCTGGCCTCAGAAAGCCAGGACGCTACCATCAGAGTCACTCATCCTGGCAGTTAATTTGTCACCCCTGTGGTGTACAGATAGCGTGTTTGCCTCTTACCCATTGACCCAGATTTGATTTCCAGGCCCTCCATGCAATTTACTTCTGGTCGTTGTTCTAGAACGAGTTTCATTCAGATTTGTGAGTTAAACCGAGGAGCTGTCCTACACGAGAGTCAACATGCAAGAAAGACAAGCAAACCAGCTGAAGAAGTTGTGACGCTGAACACGTTACAGTAAAATATCTGCAGGTCATCAGGCTAGCAGCAGTAGTCTTAGCAGATCAAGGGGATGTTACAAACAATTTTAACCCGTCAGAGAGTTAAATGGGGTTTAAGATAAGAAACAAATATATTCCTTCATCTGAAATCGTTTAACGTATATAGCGGTTTGTACACTGACTGACAGAGCAAATGCAACACCAAGAAGGAGTGGTTCGAAAGGGATGAAAGTTGGGGAAAAAACAGAGACGGCACGGACGAATAATTGATGTTTATTTCAAACCGATATGCAGGTTACACAATGCGCACGGCATCGACTCAGTAGGATGTAGGACCACCGCGAGCGGCGATGCACGCAGAAACACGTCGAGGTACAGAGTCAATAAGAGTGCGGATGGTGTCCTGAGGGATGGTTCTCCATTCTCTGTCAACCATTTGCCACAGTTGGTCGTCCGTACGAGGCTGGGGCAGAGTTTTCAAACGGCGTCCAATGAGATCCCACACGTGTTCGATTGGTGAGAGATCCGGGGAGTACGTTGGCCACGAAAGCATCTGTACACCTCGTAGAGCCTGTTGGGAGATGCGAGCAGTGTGTGGGCGGGCATTATCCTGCTGAAACAGAGCATTGGGCAGCCCCTGTAGGTACGGGAGTGCCACCGGCCGCAGCACATGCTGCACGTAGCGGTGGGCATTTAACGTGCCTTGAATACGCACTAGAGGTGACGTGGAATCATACGCAATAGCGCCCCAATAGCACTCCACAGTTACTGCCGGATTTGACCTTTCTCCACGCCGACGCCACACTCGTCTGCGGTGACTATCACTGACAGAACAGAAGCGTGACTCATCGGAGAACACGACGTTCCGCCATTCCCTCACCCAAGTCGCTCTAGCCCGGCACCATGCCAGGCGTGCACGTCTATGCTGTAGAGTCAATGGTAGTCTTCTGAGCGGACGCCGGGAGTGCAGGCCTCCTTCAACCAATCGACGGGAAATTGTTCTGGTCGATATTGGAACAGCCAGGGTGTCTTGCACATGCTGAAGAATGGCGGTTGACGTGGCGTGCGGGGCTGCCACCGCTTGGCGGCGGATGCGCCGATCCTCACGTGCTGACGTCACTCGGGCTGCGCCTGGACCCCTCGCACGTGCCACATGTCCCTGCGCCAACCATCTTCGCCACAGGCGCTGCACCGTGGACACATCCCTATGGGTATCGGCTGCGATTTGACGAAGCGACCAACCTGCCCTTCTCAGCCCGATCACCATACCCCTCGTAAAGTCGTCTGTCTGCTGGAAATGCCTCCGTTGACGGCGGCCTGGCATTCTTAGCTATACACGTGTCCTGTGGCACACGACAACACGTTCTACAATGACTGTCGGCTGAGAAATCACGGTACGAAGTGGGCCATTCGCCAACGCCGTGTCCCATTTATCGTTCGCTACGTGCGCAGCACAGCGGCGCATTTCACATCATGAGCATACCTCAGTGACGTCAGTCTACCCTGCAATTGGCATAAAGTTCTGACCACTCCTTCTTGGTGTTGCATTTGCTCTGTCAGTCAGTGTACATTCGTGGGTCGTGTGGCAAATGGTTGACAGAGAATGGAGAACCATCCCTCAGGACACCATCCGCACTCTTATTGACTCTGTACCTCGACGTGTTTCTGCGTGCATCGCCGCTCGCGGTGGTCCTACATCCTACTGAGTCGATGCCGTGCGCATTGTGTAACCTGCATATCGGTTTGAAATAAACATCAATTATTCGTCCGTGCCGTCTCTGTTTTTTCCCCAACTTTCATCCCTTTCGAACCACTCCTTCTTGGTGTTGCATTTGCTCTGTCAGTCAGTGTATCTCTATAACACTACAGTACTTCCGATACGTTCTCAGCATTTGCTTGGCGTGTATTGGAGGCTGTAGGGCACAGTACAGTATGTATTTCTTATGTTTTGCTAGTAGTTTCGTGCTAACTCAGATAGGTCTTCGATGTAAATAGATTATGATTGGAAAGGAAACAGTGGTGGTCTTTTACTGAGGTGCATCTCCAGTATTTTCCTGGTGTGAAAAAACCATGGAAAAATATCCCAGGGTTGGCGATGGTGGGGTCTGACCCCACTATCTCCCAAATGAAAGCTTACACTTACCCGGTTTTTACTGTACTGACTAAACTCAAAAAATTGGCCGTCACAGAAGATGACTTTCTTTCAAATTCCTCTTGTTTGAAATGGAATGCACATACTGTGTAGGTAGTATGATTTCAAGTACGATCCCTTAGGCCACCGGCTATCCACAGTTTACAAATATCCTCGCGTTTAGAGAATGTATTCAATCATATATTTCTTTGCCGCTCAATTTTTTCGGGGCTGAATGTACGTGCGTTGAATATATGATAATTTCGTGTGGCTATTTCTAACCTAGTGACACACTTTGTAAGCCACACCCTCCGACAAGGGTGAGTGGCATCTGCCATGTATTGGAAACTGTGTGTCTGTGTGGTAGGGGATACTTTTTATAATGTTGTTTATGTCACACAGACACAGGTAAGTCTTATGGTGGCGATGGTATAGGAAACGTCTAGGAGTGGGAAGGAAGCGATCTTGGCCTTAATTTAGGTACATTAGTCTGGTGTGAAAATGGGGAAACTACGGAAAACCACCTTCAGGAAGCCGACAGTGGGGTTTGAACCCACCACTTCTCGAATGCAAGTTGACAGCTACGTGTCCCAAACCGCAAAGGCACTCGCCTGAAACGTGGAGGGTAGTATTGTGTGTGTGGTGTGTGAGTTGTAGAAATGTTCGGAGTGACATGAACACCTACTCCCCGAGCCAAGGGAATTAACCTTTAAGATTAAAACCCCTTGACGAGGTCGGAAATTGAACCCTAGAGCTCCGAGAACTGAAGGCCAAGACGCTTACCACTCAAGCCATCGGTCTGCAAGTGGAGTTTAGCCCAATGACTGGCTGATCCACTACAATCTCAACACCAGATAGCCCAGGCATCACAGAAAAGGCGTACTAGAGAATACCGCAGTATCCCATTGCTTTCCTTACTAAGGCGATAAGTCCACTGAAACGTATAGTGAGCTCGAACCCCACTGCCTGCAGCCCTGAAGATGGTTTTCCGTCGATTTCCATTTTGACACCAGGCAAATGCTGGGGCTGTACCTTAATTAAGTCTACGGCCGCTTCCTTCCCGCTCCTAGCCCTTTCCTTTTCCATTGTCGTAAGCCCTGCCTGTAAAGAAGTGAAAAAATATAATGCGTATATATTTACTAACAGAATAACGCATACTTTCAAACAAGTCATCTCAAGGGCTGGTTACATAAGGAATGAAGTTACTAACATCGCTGATATCTCAGTCAATTTCATATTGACAACGATAAAACTGAGACAGGTTAGCGAATGTAGAAAATTTTTTCAAGCCCATACAAAAGACAGAATATGCTTATCAGAACTGCATCTGCACTTCTATTTTTGTTAATTCGAAAACATCGGATGAAAAAATACGCAAATAGAAAATCAGCATCTTTGTCCGTTTGTTTAAATTTCTGTTTTAAATTCTGGGCTCGACTGTGAAGAATAAACTAATAACTTAGACAGGGTACTAAATTATTTAACGTATTTACGTGGGTTTCTACTGTGCGTACCATGAAAGCAACTTAGCTTACTGTGTTACGAGTTGTTTTACTAATTTAAATGAATTACAATATCCTTGTTTATAACAAATTAGTGGCCATTTGCTACAAGTATGTTACTTCATAGAGTTGGATGAAGAAACAACCTCCGTTTTATTTGGATAACAAATGTATTCCTGCAGACCTTGAGACGGCCAACATATTATGAGTTAAGCTACTCTTCCTGGTTTAGATGACAGGGACTGATTGAGCCTGCCAGTTAGGAGGCTATTGTAAGATTCGCTGAAGGCATAAATGCTCAGAGCTGCTGTCAGATTCAAGCTCCGGTAAGCTTAGAGCTCATAGTGCAGTGCCTTTAAGATCATAAATCATATTTGTGTGATTGCTATGGTGGACGTCAGTCGAGTTAGTGGGTGTAGAATATTTCTACCTATCAACATGTTGAGTTGGGACTAATTTATTTTGCAATATCTAGAGTTTAAATCATATGTTTAATAATTTTTCTATCACTTGTTCTCATTGGCATGTTCTGTGAATATTTATAACTATCTAGTTGTATTTATACAGAAATTACTGGAATTCTTTAATTTTATTAAGACTATTTAAAAAGTCCACTGAACAATAACACTTCGATCAGCTGATCTATGTTTGAAATAAACTTAGTTTACATGAAAACGAAGACCTTGAGTTCTTTTTAACAATTTGCGTTACTTCGCACCGACACAGACAGGTTTTATGGCGACGATGGGAGAGGAAACCCCTATTAGTGGGAAGGACTCGGCCGTGCACTTAATTAAGGTACAGCCCTCGCATTTGACTGGTGTGAAAATGGAAAACCATGGAAAAACACTTCGAGGACGGCTAAGTTGGGAATCGAACCCCCTCTACTCAGTTGACCTCCCGAGACTGAGTTAACCCCGTTCCAGTCCTCTTACCACTTTTCAGATTTTGTGGCAGCGCCGAGAATCCAACCTGGGCCTCCTGGGGTGGCTGCTAATCACACTAACCACTACACCACAGAGGCGGACATAATAATAATAATAATAATAATAATAATAATAATAATAATAATAATAATAATAATAATAATAATAATAATAATCCTGCACCTTGGAGATAACTTGACTCATATTCGGTTTTGATCGGGAATTTACGGCAGAAACAAATCTATCACCGGTACTCAAGTTGCTGATTCACCTGGTAAGCCAATACTCTATTTTAATTGTACTTATTAAATTTATTTAGATTTGTTTGTTTTGCGCTAACCATTTCCTGTTTGTAGGATGTCCTCAGAAAGGACGATGTACAGTACTGTACAATTAACAGGGCAGCCCACACAGCCTCACGCTTTCGCGACAGAAATACTGTAGGAGGTCTTTGTGTATAAGCCATAACAATTACTCAAGATTCCTATAACAAAGCCCTCTGAAAACGGAGAGAAAGCATCTGGACATTTTAAAGACATCATAAATAAATGTGGTGATTCACTGCTGAGCGGCTGTGATGTAGGATGTTAAGCGACAACAAAAGGACATTAATGCCCAAGACAGAACATGACCTAATTTTATATCACGTTTGTCAAACTGAACTACCAGATGACCAACATACGCTATATTTGTTGAAGCGTCAAACAAATTTTCCAGAAATTCACCGTCTAAAAGGTGGGTGCGGTGTGTGTGGAGCGTCAGCTGGGTCCACCATTACATCCATTAACATGCACCAGATTACATCTCTCATTTTCCTATTCGACCTTCCGAGATGCGTTGATTTCGACAGGAGTCGAGCAGTAACTTATATTAAATCAAGGGAAATTGAAACACTTCTGTGTGTGTTGGGTTTGCTCTTTTTCTATCGGCCGTCCACATATTATAGAAACAATTTTAGGAAATAAATAAATAAATAAATAAATAAATAAATAAATAAATAATATAATATAATATAATATAATATAATATAATATAATATAATATAATATAATATAATATAATATAATATAATATAATATAATTATTATTACTATTATTATTATTGTTGTTGTTGTTATTGTACCGGGAGGTACACCTCAACCCCGCACATTTAAAAGAAGCGCCTTAAAGAACGCTATCTCTCATACAAATCTTGAAACAGCTACGGCATGAAGTTGGGACATTGACGAGAAGATGTCACCATTGAATTATGGAGTAACTGTGTTGTTGTGATGTTGCCTAAACTGTCTGTATTTGTTGGTTTTGTTGTGGTTTACGTCAAGAAGTTTGAAATTTTTTCCGTAGATGTCATTACAAAAAATGAGGTAATGCACTCTGGTGCAAGGTAAAAGAATTAATGATTTAAGGAAGTTCTGTGTCATTATGCTTTCTCAACTAAATTAACTTTCATTTATTTTGTTATTTCATGGTTTGCAACACTTCTTTCTCATTCTCCCAGTTTTTGAATCTGGCCAATCACTAATTTTCTGTAAATTTTTCAGCCATCCACTGGCTTCTTGTAGGGTTTTGGTTTACCCAATAAAAATTAGAGGGTGTGTCCGTATTAAGTCCAGAACCCTCTCGAACAGTTCCCTCGGGTATATAAGCTGCGGCCTTTTCAGGCTACCTTGTCTTTTGATCGCCGTATTTCTGAGTGTGTGTGTGTGTGTGTGTGTGTGTGTGTGTGTGTGTGTGTGTGTGTGTGTGTGTGTGTGTGTGTGTGTGTGTGTGTGTGTGTGTGTGTTAAGACAGGAGGCGGGGCGCCTCATTCTTCGCCAGGCAGTTCATCAGCCAAGGTAATGGTCACCAGTAATATCTCTCTGTAGCTACCTCCGCAGGCTCACACGAAGGGAAGGTTCGAATGTCTACTATGTAACCTCCTGTTTCCTTAAATGTAAATTTTCTTTCGGCTAATGTAAAATTTCATTAAGAAACTGTAAATCGGGGATAAAGAGTGCGTTACCCTCTCGAGCTCTCCTTCAACTTAGTTTGAGGTGACTATGATTTTGTAACTGTTTCTCTTTTCTGTAAAGCGTTTAATTAACCTTCATTCTAGTCACCTCAGTAGCTTGGGATTAGGCTCTGCATCATCGGGCCGAGAGCCCAATTAGGGTTTTGTATTTAATTTTCTAGCAGCGCAAGTGTACGCCTCCACACATTTTGTGTTCGGGCCAGTAATTTAACCTGTTTTTCTTTTCCACGAAGGCCCAGTAATTTGGGTACTCGTTAACCCTGTGAACTAAATGGTAAAATTGCAAGTTGGGCCTAGAGAGGCCCGAAATTTTGAAGACTTTGTAAGAAATTGGGAGCGCAGTGTCCTTGGTTAATGTTGGAGAGCATGTAAGCTCTTTTCTCAGATTGCTGTAATATTGAGGGGTGCCTTTGGAAGGCCGTATTTGTAACCGTTGGAGCAAGGTGTTCTTGTTTTGGGAGATTTCTCCTTGTCTATGTAAACGCTAATTGGCGATATTGTAAAGTTGAAAATTAGGGGCTTGAAGCCCAAATCGGTTAAATTCCCTTTTCTTGGGTTTTCCAATTCTTGTATCAAGATTGTTATTGTACCCGATCTTTCTTTTCTTCACGTAGTGAAGAAACTTGTTAAGTTTGAAATTTGAAAAGAATTATCCTTCATTTTTAAAGTTTTAAGTTAATCTTTGATATAGTAGATAGACCCATTCCACCCAGCACCTTCTTTCACCTCTTTCTGCTCTACGAAAACACGGTAACAAGTATTATTATTATTATTATTATTATTATTATTATTATTATTATTATTATTATTATTATTATTATTATTATAAGCCTCAAGACCAAAAACAACAGTTCCCTGGAACGTTAAAGTCAAGAAAGACCTCGAAGAAATGGGTCTACAACCAGATGACGCACACTAACGAGACTTTTTTAGAACAAGCATTGTGACTTTTGGGACTTTCCGGAATGTGAAGTGGTCAACTGGTGCAAACGCCAGAATATATAATGAAACTTATCGTGGCCCCTAGGTGGCAGATTAGCGAGTAATAAATAAATAAATAAATAAATAAATAAATAAATAAATAAATAAATAAATAAATAAATAAATAAATAAATAAATAAATAATGATTCTTTCTTTCTTTCTTTCTTTCTTTCTTTCTTTCTTTCTTTCTTTCTTTCTTTCTTTCTTTCTTTCTTTCCTTCTTAATATGTTTACCTTGCGGGGTTGGTTTTTCCCTCGGACTCGGCGAGGGATCCCACCTCTATCGCCTCAAGGGCAGTGTCCTGGAGCGTGAGACTTTGGGTCGGTGATAAAACTTGTGCGGAGGACCAGTACCTCGTCCAGGTGGCCGCACCTGCTAGACTGAACTGGGGCCTTTTTGGGGGATGGGAAGATTGGAAGGAATAGACGAGGAAGAGGGAAGGAAGCGGCCGTTGCCTTAAGTTAGGTACCATCCCGACATTTACCTGGAGGAGAAGTGGGAAACCGTGGAAAACCATTTCGAGGATGGCTGAGGAGTGAATTGAACCCCTCTCTACTCAGATGACCTCCCGAGGCTGAGTGGACCCCGTTCCAGCCCTCGTACCACTTTTCATATTTTGTAACAGAGCCTTGAATCGAACCCGGTCCTCGTCTGGAAGCTAATCACACTAACCACTACACCACAGAGGTGGGTAATAATAATAATAATAATAATAATAATAATAATAATAATAATAATAATAATTGTACCGGGCGGTACACCTCCACTCCGCTAATTTAAAATGTGCGCCAGTTGAAACTCCTCTGCTGGAGGAACTCTGAACTTTATCTCTACTTTCTCAGAAGATGTCACCACGTGGAAAATTTTGAGTTTTTGAACTGTGTCATTTTTGATGTGGTTTTGTTTCACTTGAAGTAAGAAGTGTGAACTTTCTCTTCTAGAGGACACTACTGAAGATCAACAATAGTGCAACCTAGTGAGGAGTCAAAGAACTATTTTTTGGAGAAAATTTAATTTCAAGAGTTTGTTCTTTGTTAAATTTCTTTCTGTCATTGTTTAAGTTGGCAATATTTACCCCTTTCTTCCCCTTGTTATGAATGTAACCTATCCCGAATTTCTTTAATTAATTTCTGACCAATCAGGGGTATCTTCCCCCAACTTGAATCTGTTGCGGGGTCCTATCCAATAAAAACGTTGAGGGAGGGTGTTTTCATTCCCCTAACGCCTAGAACCTTCCGCGAGAGGATATAAACTGCTGATTTTAGGGTCTCCGGGCCACTTCTGTTCGATCTTTCAGTGTATTAAGTACATAGCAGGAGGCGGGAAGCGCCTCTTTCTTCGGCAGCGGTCAACAATAAGGTAATGGCCGATTAATAAATTCATTCTTTTCTTGCTCAGCAGTTTAACTTTCGGGGCGGGTGCGAAGCGTTCTACCATGTAACCTTTTCCTAAAATGTAACTACTCTTTTCCTCTATTCTCTTGTAAAGCTAAATACTGGGATAGAGAGTGCTAACCCTCTCGAGCTCCCACTCATATTGTTTTGAGGTGAACTTATTTTTCTCAACCTATTCTTCGATAACGTAAAACAAATTGTTCTTTTCTAAGTCACCTCTGTAGTATGGGATTAGCCCTTGCATCAGTGGCCTAAGAGCCAAAGTAGGTCTTAAAATCAAAGTGTATTAGGAGTGCAAGTTCGCCTCCTCTCAAATTGTTTTAGAGGTCATTTAATTAAACCGCTTTTAATTTAATAGACCTCAGTAGATTGGGTATTTTACCCCTGTGTTTATGTCCGTTGAGGACAACTTGAAGGTGGAGTTTGGTGTGGCCTGGGAGAGGCTTAAATTAAAGAGCGAGTGGCTCTTTTGGAAACGGAGTGTTGTGTGCCTCGAGGAGGCTTTACTGTGTAATTTGGAGCAAGTGCTCCAGGGTTTGATTGGGGTCTTCTGCCCCTTTGTTAAAATTTTGTATATCGGAAAGTTGGGCTAGTTGCTCAAGAATTGTCAACTCAGGGCTCGAAGCCCAAACTCTGTAACCCCTGTAATTGTACATTTCAAATTGTGTTTCGGCTACTAAGTACCTGTTCTTTGTTATTACTTAATCTTGAAAAGAAAATATAACCTTGTTAAATTTTACATTAACTTTGATTCCGTAGTTTGAGACCCATTCACGCCCGCACCTTCTTACACCTCTACCTACCACCAAAACACGGTAACAAGTGGTAGCAGAGCGTGGTTGAATGGGTCTCAATTTAGCCCCTTTTGACGGCTACACATTGTTTTGATCCGAACTCTAACCATTTTCTCAGTTGCTGGAAATTTTTTTGACTTGTTCAAAATTGTTCTGTTATCATGCCAGGCCCTCGCGATGTTCTCCATCTTAATTATTTGCGCAAAGAGGAGTTGATCTATGAATTAACTATCAGAAATGTACAATCTGGAGGCACGGTTGCAGTAGACACTAACAAGCTTAGAGAGTCCCTTGATTTGCCCATTTCCATCCCCAATTTGGGAGAGAAAGAAATTGATGACTCTCTTTCCACGATCGTCGAGAATATTGCTGGGCTAGCTTCTGTAAGTTTTTTTGATGAAAATGATCCGTCTCCTAATCAAATTAAGCGCGTGCAAGGCAGGCTATATCATTTTTCGAATAGGGTCAACGATCTGTTGTCTCTAAAACTGAATGACGTTCAGAGGAAGGAAGCTAGTACGCTCCTGGAAAATATTTCCGAATTATCTAGTAAGGTCACTCTATTGTTAACTGGGGAAGTTCCTCCCAAATCTGATCAACCCACCATAGTGAATGCAGGTAGTGAGGAAGCGCCTCCCAAGGGAGAAGTTAATAGGATAACCGTTGCTGCTCAAACTATCCCTGCCCCATTGGACAACGAATCTGAACGTCGTGCATCATTGAGTAACATCCGTTCTGAATTAACTTCCTTGCCACTTAAACCTTTACCCACTATGTCACCCGGATTCAGCAGCTTGCCTCATCCATTGGCAATGTTGCTCAGAGGTATATCCAAGTTTTCTGTTAATACCACCAGTGACGTAATTTCATTTTTAAGATTTCTAGTGGAATTTCAGGATCATGCCCTCGTGTTTTCTCTTTCTCCATGTCAAATTTTGCAAATCATCTATCCCTATGCAATTGGCATTCTCTCCAACAAAATAGTAAGAGCCATAGCTGAACAGTCATCCATCGAAGATTTTCATGCACATCTACTTGCAAATTTTATTCCTGCCCGCGCTAGGTCATCTCTGATTCAGAAATACTATTATCGAGTACAGAGGTTGGATGAAAACTTGGTTGATTTCATACACGACATTAAGTTTTATACTAGGGTGTTTGCCCTTCATTTTCCTGAAGATCAAATTGTACAGGCTAATGTAGAGGGAATTTCACCTCCCTATAGGTCATATTTGTGTTTCGCGGCGTGCCCGCAAACTTTCTCTGAACTTGAAGCATTGGCCGTTTCAGCGGAAGGAGTTAGATACGCCGATTCTTTGCGTGTCGCGAAAGAACCCCCGCCTTCCTTTAGTAATACTCGGCCTCCACCTCGCCGACCAGTCAATCCCCGTAAATGTTATGCTTGCGGGTCGCCTGATCATCTGCGCAACAAGTGTCCACTGATCAAGTCAAGTGGGACGAGGAATGGAGCCGGGTCATCACCAGGCTGATTTAAGTGTGGGGCCTTCTCACATATCGCTAAGAATTGCCCAAACTCGAATAGCACCCCCTCCTGCTCAACTTCTGGTGCAAATTCCACCTACGCCAATAACAAAAAGTGACTAGTGGCTTCGGCTGAGTCGACTAATCCATCTTCCCGAGACTCAGCCCCTGGTAAACAGGTTGTAAATTCAGAGGACGATCAGCCTTCAAATTCATCTTTTGAATGCCCTAAAGAATGTCTTAGGATTGCGGCGGATACCCCCGCACCTGTTCCTTTTCTTAAGATTGAGTTAAATAACGAGCCTATAACAGCTCTCTTAGATTCGGGCAGTGTTTGTTCGATTATTTCGGCTGAATGTTATTCTAAATTGAAAACGGTTTGTAAACTTCCTGACTATGTCTCTTCTCCTGTTCAATACGTTTCGGCTAATTCATCTCCATTAGAAATTCTAGGTTCCTTACTGGTCAAAATTCGTGTTTTTAAGTTTACATGGAAAGTTAAATTGTTTGTGGCCAAGCAATTGTCTTGCCCCATTATATTGGGAGCGGACTTTATTTCTCACACTGGTCTTGTGCTCGATCTCCAGTCTAGGTCGTGCACATTCAAATTTGCTTCTAATTGTAAAATCCCACTATTAAAGTGTAATTCTGTGTCATGTTCTTCTATTTCGCCTACCCAGGATGAGATGTTGTTAGACCTTAGACATCTACCTGAGGAGCAGGCTGATAGTATTCGCAAACTGTGTCAGTCGTTTCCCGAGGTGTTCTCTGATACTCTTGGTGTTACTGACCTTATTGAATACAAAATTGAGGTCACGGATTCGATTCCTGTCCGTTTTCCACCTTATAGGCTATCTCCTCCTAAAATGAAGGCTCTGAAAGAAATTATCGATCAGATGTTGAAGGATGGTATTATTAGGCCCTCTAAGTCGGCGTATTCATCGCCTATTTTTCTAGTCCCGAAACCCCAAGGAGGCTTCAGGCCTGTCATTGATTACAGGGCTCTCAATCGGAAGGTGGTGTTGCAATCTGTGCCCCTTCCTGACCTTCATTCTTGTTTTTCATGGTTTCGTAAGGCCAAGTTCTTCACCATCTTGGACTTGAATCAGGCCTATAATCAAATTCCCCTTGCCGAAGAGTCTAAACATCTTACAGCGTTTGCTACGGACTGGAATTTATACGAATACAACCGCGTGCCTTTCGGGCTCCCCACCGGAGCAGCTGTACTCACTAGGCTACTAGATAGGGTCTTCTCCGACATCAGATTTGAATACTTATATCACTACTTGGATGATGTCGTCGTATTTTCAGAGACTTTTGAAGAACATCTAGATCATCTGCGAGAAGTTCTCGATCGCCTTCGTAAGGCTGGGTTAACGGTTAAGTTGTCCAAGGTTGCCTTTGCTAAGCCCTCTATGTCTTTCCTAGGGCATATTGTGTCACCTGATGGTGTAGCAGTCGATCATTCTAGAACACAGGCCATTCGTGATTTTAAACCTCCCAAGGACATTAAAGGTATCGCCAGGTTCATTGGTATGGTGAATTTCTTCAGGAAGTTTATTCCTAACTTCGCTAATAGAGCGGTGCCCTTAAACCTTCTTCGTAGGAAAGGCATCAAATTCGAGTGGGGACCCTCTCAACAAGCCGCTTTTGAAGACCTTAAATTAGCACTTTGTAATGCCCCTGTACTTGCTATGCCTGATTTCTCGAAGAAATTCATTGTCCAAACCGACGCATCGTCGTCAGCAGTAGCTGCAGTCCTTCTTCAAGAGACTGAACTAGGGAGGCGACCCATCGCCTATGCATCTAGGACTTTGTCGGCTCAAGAAGCCAAGTATTCCATCTATGAGCTCGAAGGTTTGGCAGTCTTATTCGCCTTAGAGAAGTTCCGTCTCTATCTGGAACATGTTAAATTCGACCTGGAGACCGATAATCAAGCCTTAAGCTGGGTCTTAGGTGGGCCGCGTCGTACTGGTCGTATAGCCCGTTGGGCCATCCGTATTTCTGCCTTCCAATTCGATGTCAGGCATATCAGAGGTACTGAAAATGTTGTTGCTGATGGACTCAGCCGTATGTTTTCAGACGACGTTGATAACCATGAACAGGTCGACCGTTCATCACCTCCCGAGTCCATGCTATCTGAGGTTAATGCCATCCTAACAGATGCTCCCATGCTTTTTAGGGATATCGAGAAATACCAACATGAAGATCCGACGCTGGCTCCGATAATGGAAACCCTTTCTTCGGGGGAACATGTTGTCCCTTATGTTCTGAGGAATGGTGTTTTATGTTGCCCTTCGAGGCATGACAAGATGATGAAAGTTGTCGTTCCAGCTGTTCTGGTGCCTATGATCTTCAAATACTATCATGAGACCCCATTGGGGGGGCATTTTGGAATCTTTAAAACCCGTGAAAAGATTCGTGAAAGGTTCATCTGGAAAGGCATGGACGGTGAAATTCGGGAACTTGTAAAAGCTTGTAAATCGTGTTTGCTCAGTAAACCCACCATGTCCACTAAAGTAGGCCTTTTGTCTTCTCATCAAGCGTCGCGCCCCATGGAACGCCTGTATATTGATTATGTAGGACCCTTCCCCCAGTCGAAGGGAAATGCCAACAAATTCATCCTTGTATGTGTAGATGGTTTTACCAGATTTTCTTGGTTATTTCCGACTAAGCTGGCTACCGCTCAGTCCACCATTACCTGTCTAAATTCTATTTTTGCTTCTTTTGGTCCGTGCCAATATATTGTATCTGATAATGCTAAGGCGTTCACATCAAATCTTTTTCGTAAATTCTGTTTTGACTTGTCCATCTCTCATGTAACCACTTCTGCTTATTACCCTCAACCATCTCTGGCTGAACGGGTTAATCGTAATCTCAGGTCCGCACTTATCGCCTATCATCATGAAGATCCTTCCAGGTGGGACACGTCCCTGCATTGGTTAGCTTTTGCTTTGAATTCGGCGGTTCATGAATCTCATAAGTTCACTCCAGCTTCCTTGATGTTCACGTTTGTTCCCAACACGCCGCTCTCTAACCTCTGGTCTCTGAGTGACATTCTACCCGAGACAATAGATCCGGATAATATCAAAGATCTTTGGAAGAAGGCTAAAGCCAATCTTATGGTATCTCATGAAAAGGTTAGGGAAAAGTATGATCGTGGACGGAGACCCTCCCCTTTGAAGGTAGGTGACCAGGTGATGGTCAAGAATTTTGTTCCCGCGGGCAAGCTTGCCCCCAGATTTCATGGGCCTTGTATCATTCTCGATTTTCTTACGCCAGTTACGTTGTTAGTAAGCAATCCAGCCACCGAGAGGATATTTAGGGTTCACCTGTCACAGGTGAAACCAGTGTAAATTTTGTGTCAACTTGCTTCATATAATTTGAAAGGAATATGAGGGTTATATATTTTTTTTTTGAGTTCCACTCTTAAGGCATTCTGCTCCTTCTATTTTATTTTATATGTAAGCATTTCTTGTAAACCTCCCCCGATTGTTAAACTGCCATCCTGTCCTTGTCACGGCCATTACCACGCTCCCGTCTCCTGCTCCACTACACACAGTGGCTGGCTTAGATGAAACGCCATGGATATCTCCACGCCGCTGGCCCCTCAATCTCTCTACATGCCTGTGCCCTCAAAAGATACATGATGGTCCAACACAATTCTGCCGCCTAGTTTTAATGTTTCAGTGCCCCCGCAGCCGCGCGGCGCCGTGCGGCAACTGGGCCCGAGGACGGGCCCCCTCGGCCCCAGCGAGGACGACATGTGCACGGCGAGCCGGAGCTCTCCTCCCGGCCAAGGCTGATGTGCGGCGCACGACCTGCTACTTGCCCGCAGCCTGTATATGTTCTCCGCGGGCGCGGCGTGTTTCAACACCTCTGCTCCCCTCATAGTGCGGGCGAGCGGTATCTCAGGGTACTTGAGGGGTCCGAGCGGCTTCCTTTGGACGCAAGCTGTAATGGCCGGTCTGGCCATCCAACTTAGCCTACATCAACTACATAGACATTCCTGTTCAACCTTAATACCGTTTCATGGGAATTCAACAGCAATATTTGGTGGACATTGCAAAATTTTTCATCACTTTTAAGTATTAAAAGTTTATCCTCTGGATTCTACTTCTACAAACTTAAAAACTATTCTTCATCTGCAACAACAAAATTTTGAAACTAGAACAAACCAAATTAAGAAAATATCATAAATGCTTCTGCAATCTATCTTCATATTCACATCATAACTTGGAACTTGTTTCAAACTGACTTCATGTGTCATCCCTGGAGGAACTTTTGGGGGGGGAGGTCTGTACCGGGCGGTACACCTCCACTCCGCTAATTTAAAATGTGCGCCAGTTGAAACTCCTCTGCTGGAGGAACTCTGAACTTTATCTCTACTTTCTCAGAAGATGTCACCACGTGGAAAATTTTGAGTTTTTGAACTGTGTCATTTTTGATGTGGTTTTGTTTCACTTGAAGTAAGAAGTGTGAACTTTCTCTTCTAGAGGACACTACTGAAGATCAACAATAGTGCAACCTAGTGAGGAGTCAAAGAACTATTTTTTGGAGAAAATTTAATTTCAAGAGTTTGTTCTTTGTTAAATTTCTTTCTGTCATTGTTTAAGTTGGCAATATTTACCCCTTTCTTCCCCTTGTTATGAATGTAACCTATCCCGAATTTCTTTAATTAATTTCTGACCAATCAGGGGTATCTTCCCCCAACTTGAATCTGTTGCGGGGTCCTATCCAATAAAAACGTTGAGGGAGGGTGTTTTCATTCCCCTAACGCCTAGAACCTTCCGCGAGAGGATATAAACTGCTGATTTTAGGGTCTCCGGGCCACTTCTGTTCGATCTTTCAGTGTATTAAGTACATAGCAGGAGGCGGGAAGCGCCTCTTTCTTCGGCAGCGGTCAACAATAAGGTAATGGCCGATTAATAAATTCATTCTTTTCTTGCTCAGCAGTTTAACTTTCGGGGCGGGTGCGAAGCGTTCTACCATGTAACCTTTTCCTAAAATGTAACTACTCTTTTCCTCTATTCTCTTGTAAAGCTACATACTGGGATAGAGAGTGCTAACCCTCTCGAGCTCCCACTCATATTGTTTTGAGGTGAACTTATTTTTCTCAACCTATTCTTCGATAACGTAAAACAAATTGTTCTTTTCTAAGTCACCTCTGTAGTATGGGATTAGCCCTTGCATCAGTGGCCTAAGAGCCAAAGTAGGTCTTAAAATCAAAGTGTATTAGGAGTGCAAGTTCGCCTCCTCTCAAATTGTTTTAGAGGTCATTTAATTAAACCGCTTTTCATTTAATAGACCTCAGTAGATTGGGTATTTTACCCCTGTGTTTATGTCCGTTGAGGACAACTTGAAGGTGGAGTTTGGTGTGGCCTGGGAGAGGCTTAAATTAAAGAGCGAGTGGCTCTTTTGGAAACGGAGTGTTGTGTGCCTCGAGGAGGCTTTACTGTGTAATTTGGAGCAAGTGCTCCAGGGTTTGATTGGGGTCTTCTGCCCCTTTGTTAAAATTTTGTATATCGGAAAGTTGGGCTAGTTGCTCAAGAATTGTCAACTCAGGGCTCGAAGCCCAAACTCTGTAACCCCTGTAATTGTACATTTCAAATTGTGTTTCGGCTACTAAGTACCTGTTCTTTGTTATTACTTAATCTTGAAAAGAAAATATAACCTTGTTAAATTTTACATTAACTTTGATTCCGTAGTTTGAGACCCATTCACGCCCGCACCTTCTTACACCTCTACCTACCACCAAAACACGGTAACAATAATAATAATAATAATAGACACTCTCCCAGATAACATTCAACTGTGTACTTGAAAAAGTAGTAAGAGAATGGGTTGAAATATTGGATGAAAAAGGAATCTATGAATTAGTTGAAATGGGACCACCAGACAAACGATTGGAACAAATCAACTCAGCTTTTGCAGATGATCTAGTAATACCAGCCAAAACCCCAGAAGAACGAAGGATAAAATTAAGAGACCTTGAAAAGTGTGTGGCCAAAATAGGATTACCTGTTTCCTATGATAAAAGGATCACTAGTATCAACAACACACATGGATAAATTAAAATATCTAAGAACAAAAGAATCAAAACAGTCAACAAATTCAAATACCTACGTGAAGCAATTACGATAACAGCGGTAGGGAAGGAGAACATGAGGCACGAATTCACAAAATGGAAAAACCTTACCACGCAACGATGAATACATACGATAAAACGTGTCAGTATCCAGGAATGTGAATATAATATTACATTATTATTATTATTATTATTATTATTATTATTATTATTATTATTATTATTATTATTATTATTATTACGGGGATACCGTGGAGCACAGAGGTGTAAGAAGGTGTGGGCGTGAATGGGTGGACAGAGAAAAGATCAAAGTATAATTTAAAACTGTAAAATTTTGAAATTTTATTCTTCTTTTTCTGAATTCAAGGCTTGATGAACAACACAAAAAAATGGATAAACAAAGTGAGTTCGTCAGCTCTAGTAACAATACTGATCCTAAAACAATCAGTTACACAGTACTTTGGCGAAAGAGCTAGTAGGCCCAAAGTTACATAGTTCAAAAGAGCATCTTTGCTCCACACAATTACCCTCTAGGAGACTGAGCTCCAAAATTTACAACATTCCAGCCTCTCCAAGGCACAACTTAAATTTTACATTAGATCAAATACAAACAGTTTTCACTGTACTACGCGCTCGACAGTCTAAGTTACATAGAAATAGTAAAACGTTAATAGAGGCAATAAGTGCCCATTCTACATGGCCTTAGTGATAAAAAAAAGTTATCGGCCGTAAACTAAAAAATGCTAGGAGGTGGACACTTGCACTTGAATTACACTTGAAAGATCTTAAAAACCCTATATGGGCTATTGGCCCGAAGTTACAGAGGCTAAGCCTGTACTACAGTGGTGACTAGATGGAGAAAAATATTAAGTTCCAAAAACAAGAGATAAATTTTAAATTTTACAAAGTCATAGTCACCCCAATACCAAGTTGAATCGTCCGACTCGTTGACTAAATGGTCAGCGTAATGGCCTTTGGTTCTGAGGGTCCCGGGTTCGATTCCCGGCCGGGTCGGGATTTTTAACCTTCATAAGTTAATTCCAATGACCCGGGGACTGGATGTTTGTGCTGTCCCCAACATCCCTGCAACTCACACACCACACATAACACTATCCTCCACCACAATAACACGCAGTTACCTACACATGGCAGATGCCGCCCATCCTAATCGGAGGGTCTGCCTTACAAGGGCTGCAGTCGGCTAGAAATAGCCACACGAAATTATAATTATATTACTAAGTTGAATGGGAATTGAAAGATGGTTCACACTCTTTACTCCCTAAGTTAGAATTACGTCCTTAGACTTGTTTAAAAAGTACATTGAAAACATTGAGATTTACATTAATAAAGAATGTTGAAACTTTCCCTACAAGTCAGCTTTATGAGACTATCACATGATTAAAAGGTGTCTGCCATTACCTTGAGCTGGTGGGCCTTCCGATGGCGGGCGAGGCTTGCCCCCGCCTCCTCTACGAACGCACTCTAAACCTCTTGACTGAAACGATGGAAAAGACAACATGACCCAAAAGGTCCTAGCTTTTATAGCGGAGAGGACGGTTCCAGAACTCTCTGGGCCGAAGCCCTGCACGCTCCCTCGATTGTGATTTTTTAATTTAATAAGTATCCAAAATTTGTGATTGTTGGAAAATGTACAAGAAGAAGGAAGGGATAGCAGTGCTAGTAACCTAAGAACACAGAATAGAATCTACAAGCTTTACAGTTTAGTAAATTTAGAAACTAAAAATGTCTTTGAAGATTAAATGTCTATCTTCCCACCAGAGGAGGCACATAAATCGACAGTATAGACATTTGAAGATAAAGTTGGAAACTTCTTCAGCTAGACGGTTCACTGGTCGTATTACAGATGGCCTTCTAAAAGGCGCTCAGTTTGAATGTACGGAGTGGGTGTACCTCCGGTACAATTATTATTATTATTATTATTATTATTATTATTATTATTATTATTATTATTATTATTATTATTATTATTATTATTATTTATTATTACTTGTTTACGTCACATCGACACAGATAGGTCTTTTGGCGACGATGGGATACGAAAGGGCTAGGAGTAGGGAGGAAGCGTCCATGGCTTTGATTAAGGTACAGCCCCTAATGCAAGCTCACAGCTGCACGCTCCTAACCGCACGGCCAACTCGCTCAGTTTTTGTGGAAGTGTTTACTTTCCACGCCTCCAGAACTGTACAGCCTGTATGAATATGAATCCTTTTTTGCAGCACCTTTACATCTTCCAAAAATTCATTCACATGGTAAAGCTTTTATGTATTCATTCTATATTGTGCGCCAGTACCAATTACCAATTCACGGTATAATTATTACCGTAGTTTGACATTTGCCTCTCTTTTACGTTTACGGTGTTTTAATTATTGTTTTTTTTCAGTTCGAAAGTCCTGTACCGGTGAGTGCGCGCGCGTGTGTGTGGAGCTAATCCTTTTATTCCATGTAACTAACAGGTGAACTTCTAACCATACACATGATCTTACAGTATATTTAAGTATCTTTCAAGATGTTGTAATAACTGATGTAATGACGAGAAAGGGACCAAATATTGGGCCTAAAATTTATCAAACGAGAGGTAGTCATTTATTTAAAAGGTACATCGAAGCATGCTTTAGCTCGAGGCCAGAGATTTCTAAATGTCACAGACAAACTAGTTTCATTCGGACAAATGAGACCATGGTTGAAATCAAGACAGCTTGCATAATATTGTTTGTGGTTCCTCTTCCATGTGTTCGACCTTTACGGTGGGTCATTAACCGATGTTGCCCTCGAAGGAAATCACACCTTCGTAGCGGTGGTGATTTTTAGCGTTTTTAAATCAGAAATTTCACATTTTGATTTGTAAAGTTACCATTTCATAAATATTATACACCCACAATATAGTAATAACGTTTGGAAGAAAACATGTGATTCGAGTTAATTCTGATAAATAGGTATTCTCCTTTGACATTGTTAATACGAAAGGGCAAATTCACGGTTACAGATGTGACTGTTGCAACCGTAAAATTTTTGATAGGCCCTAAATGTTAAGAAATTACAGTGGTGGTGGTGGTGATGACTTTTGTTTTAAGAGGAAATACAACTAGGCAACCATTATTTTATTGACATTAATCAGAGGGAAAAAATGGAAGGGGTCCGACACTTCGAAAAAATGGTATCGGCCAAAGAATGGCAAGGACCACAAAGGGTGTCTAGACCTCGTAAACCTGATATTGTCGGGGTCAGAAGAGAACAGGAGTTGACCAAAGAAGATCGGATAGGATAAATGAACGTGAGAAGCCTGGCAAAAGTAAGTGGAAACAAAGCCAGGGCTCAGTTAAGGACACCGTGGTTGCCAACCCACGCTGCGTAGTTAAGATCCTCTCGGGCCCCTTTTAATGGTCACTTCTTACGACAGGCAGGTTTGCCGTGGGTGTTATTATATCGCTCCCACCCACAGGGGGATACGAAATTACAACTTTCAATTTTCACTAATCTTGAAACATTACAACTATAATTGCTCAGTAACCTAACTGATAAACTTGTTTCCTAGCACTGATTTATGAACAGTAAAAGAAATGAAATACACAGGATTTCGTGTGTGATAGGAAAAGGACGTCACTTTTTTGTCTGCCAAATTCAATGCTTGGTTTTTGTGAATCTTTCCACTTGAAAGACATCACTATTTTTATACACGCACCCGAGGTGTACAAGTTATCAATAGCAGTTATGTCAGTCTGTGGTGTAGTGGTCAGTGTGATTAGCTGCCACCCCCGGAGGGCTGGGTTCGATTCCCGGCTCTGTCACGAAATTTGAAAAGTGGTACGAGGGCTGTAACGGGGTCCACTCAACCTCGGGAGGTGAACTGACTAGAAGTGGGTTCGATTCCCATCTCAGCCATCCTGAACGTGGTTTTCCGTGTTTTCCCACTTCTCATCCAGTCAAATGGTGGGATGGTACCTAACTTAGGGCCACGGTCGCTTCCTTCCTATGTCTATCCCTTCCAACCTTCCCACCCCCCAGCAAACCCCTGTTCAGCATAGCAGGTGAGGCCACCTGGGCGAGGTACTGGTTAACCTCCCCTGTTGTATCCCCCGACTCGGAGTCTGAAGCTCCAGGACACTGCTCTTGAGGCGGTAGAGTTGGGATTCCTCGCTGAGTCCGTGGGAAAATCCGACCCTAGAGGGTAAACAGATAAAGAAGAATTTAAGACAGTAATGAGTAAATCATCTGATATACGCTATTAATTTTGTAATCAAAGGTGACGGATGTACATACATCCCAATTACACGTTATTTTCGAGCCAATATAAGTTTATTTTCAATATAATATAAGAGCCAAGAGAATTGATGAGAGAATGAATTCTTGGTTTAGGGTAGTGACAGGAGTTGGATAAGGCTGTTGTTCATAGTATACATAGATCATTTACTGAAAGGTCTAAAATAAGAAGGAGGGATTCAGTGGTGTCGGAACGTAGTAAGCAGTTTTGCCTATGCCGAAAACTTGGTCTTGATGAGTGACTGCGCTGAAAGCCTGCAGCTTGGGGCTTGCACGGAGGTGCAGTGAGTATGACATGAAAATTAGGATTTCCAAGATGAAAGTGATGCCAGTAGGGAGAAAACCTGAGAGCACTGAATGCCAGGTAGGCAATACGAAACTGGAACAGATGGATAGTTTCAAGCATTTAGGATATGCATTCTCCCAAGATGGCTGGCAGTTGCGACCCGCGGTATTTTGTAAGAAAGACGTTAGCTCCCGGTCGGAACTACTGTATATTTACATTGGTCTGTTTTAGACCAATTTTAGTGCACGGGACCGATCGCTGGACGAACACAAAATGTTGTTGTTGTTGTTGTTGTTGTTTGAGTCATCAGTCCATAGAGTGGTTTGATGCAGCTCCCCATGCCACCCTATCATGTGCTAACCTTTTCATTTCTACATAACTGATGCATTTTACATCTGCTCTAATCTGCTTGTCGTATTCGTACCTTGGTCTACCCCTACCGTTCTTACCGCCTACACTTCATTTAGAAACCAACTGAACAAGTTATGAGTGTCTTAGGATGTGTCCTACCATTCTATCCCTTCTTCTCATCAAAATTTGCCAAATCGATTTCCTCTCTTCATTCATGATTCGATCCCTCCATCTCACCTTCGGCATTCTTCTGTAACACAACATTTCAAAAGCTTCTGTTCTCATTCTTTCTGAGATAGTTATCGTCCAGACGAAGGTCTTCAAAAACATCTTTTTAATTCCTATATCGATGTCCGAAGTGTTTTAAAGAAAGTCCCTCCTTGCTTGTGCTAGTCTGCATTTTATGTCCTCCTTACATCTGCCATCGTTAGTTATTTTACTACCAAGTAACAATAATCATCTACTTCCTTTAAATAATCTTTTCCTAATCTAAAATTATCTGCCTCATCTGACTTCGTCCGACTGCATTCTATTACTTTTGTTCTGGACTAATTTATTTTCATCTTGTACTTCTTACTCAAGACGTCGTCCATACAATTCAGCAATTTCTCTAGATCTACTGTAGTCCCAGATAAAATAACAATGTTATTGGCAAATCTCAGGGTATTGCTTTCTTCTCCTTCTCCTTGGATTGTGATTATCTTTCCAAACTCCTCCTTGATTTCCTTTACGGTCTGTTCTAGATAAAGAACGAAAATGAGGGGGGGGGGGGGGGTTGTTCAAACTGCAGCCTTGACTCACTCCTCTATCTTATTCAAAAGTTGGAAGTAATGGACACGAAAATAGTGTGGTGGTATCAATGGCAGGAGGGTCCTCGGAATGAGGAGATAAATGCCAAGTAAGCATTAGATTCGACCGTGAAGGGTAAGAGGAGCAGAGAGAAGCCAAAGTGATGATGGATAGACTCAGTTTTTGATTATTTGAAGATATAAGATGTGGAACTACACATAGTAGGAAATAAGGAATTCTGGAGGCTCATTTAATTCACAGAGGCTTGCAGGCTGATATTTGAAAGGCATAACAGTTCATAATTAAGACGTGTGTTATTATTCTGCCTTCTTCCTGGCCTTTTCCCAACTACTGGGGGTCTACCCTACATCTGGGTTAACCGGGCGAGTTGGCCGTGCGCTAGCTACAGTATGAGCTTGCATCCGGGAGATAGTGGCTTCGAGTCTCACTGCTGGGAGCCCTGAAGATAGTTTTGCGTGGTTTCCCATTCTCACACCAGGCAAATGCTGGGGATGTATCTTAATTTAGGCCATGGCACTTCCTTCTCAGCCCTAGGCCTTTCCTATTCCATCGTCGCTATAAGACCTATCTGTGTCGGTGCGACGTTAAGCAAATTGTATTTTTTTTAAATCTGGGTTAAGCCCAGTTTTACAGCCAGATGCCTCTCCAGTATGTGTCTGAGGTAAGTGAATATGTGTCTTAAGGCGAACACAAACACCCAGTCTTCGAGCTAGAGGAATGAACGATATCTAATTAAAATTCATCCAGTTCTAGCCTAACTGACTGATACAGCAAAATCTTGTATTGGTGACGCCATGCAAAGGATAGAAGCAAGAATTGTAAATAAAGGGTACAGATAGCTGAACATGTTTATTAGGGTATTTAGGGATTGTAGTAAGTATGTCAAGGAGAGGGCATATAAGTCTCTAGTATGACCCCAACTAGAGAATGGTTCCAATGTATGGGATTCTCATTAGGATTCCTTGATTCAAGAACTGAAAAAAATCCAAAGAAAATCAGCTCGATTAGTTCTGGGTGATTTCCGACAAAAGAGTAGCGTTACAGATATGTTGAAAAGTTTGGGCTTGGAAGACTTGGAATAAAAGAGACGAGCTGCTCGACTAAGTGGTATGTTCCGAGCTGTCAGTGGAGAGATGGCGTAGATTGACATTAGCAGACGAATAAGTTTGAGTAGTGTCTTTAAAAGTAGGAAAGAACACAATATGAAGATAAAGTTGGAATTCAAGAAGACAAATTGAGGCAAATATTCGTTTATAGGAAGGGGAGTTAGGGATTGGAATATCTTACCAAGGGAGATGTTCAACAAATTTTCAATTTCTTTGCAATTATTTAAGCAAATGCTAGGAAAATAACAGATAGGGAATCTGCCACCTGGGCGACTGCCCTAAATGCAGATCATTAGTGACTGACTGATTGAATGGGTGCGCTTTGTCGCCCCCGAAATACTCTCGGACTCGCACCATACCCAATATTTCTTTGCTGAAATCTCCGAGGGATTAAACCTCTGGGCTGTCATCCCGAGTACGTCATCAAGAACGATGGGGGAATGTTGCTTCCTTGGCCTAACGCTGGAAGCTTATCTAGCGGTGACGGCCCTACCCATAGTGGTGATGGCACCTCCCCGCCAATACCCGTGGCGACGATCCAGACAGTTGTTGCGCTTTGTCGCCTCCAGAATCCTTTCGGACGCGCACAGCCCCTATGAATGCTTGTGTTGTTGCTTCTTTCACCCCTAAGAGAACACCTCAGCAAGCACCCATAGTGGTGATGGCATCTCCCCCGCCAATACCCGTGGCGACTAACCAGACAGTTGGTGCACTTTGTTACCTCCGGAGTCCTTTCGGACGCGCACCGCCCGTATGAAGGCTTGCTTCGTTGTTCTCTACCAGAACACAGAATCCTTGCCTTCTTATGTAAAATGAATGGGGACTGCACAGTAAGCGATCTATTCAACGCTAACATTTCTCGGTCCTGTATTATAGTTAACCGTAAAATATCGAATTGGTTCTGACTTTAGAGCAGAAATAAACATTCTCCTACTCCTACTATTTCCTAGGAGAACTTAAGAATACGCTATATAACTCGAAGGAGTAAGGGCGTAAGAACCAAAAACTGAGTTTACCACGTATATTATGTTGTTTTTCATCAGGGAATCGGTGATTTAGGCAGTGAAATACTCTCCTCTGGCAGACCATCCTGAACATATGTACATTTCAGAATATCTAGCGTCATTACCTCATTCATGTCGATATAATATTGTACATCGCGTGTATTAAAAGCTGTCTTATTTGCACACAATAATATAATTTGTGGCAATAATAGGTTAGTACGTTTCCTTAGGAACAGTTTCGATATATCAAACTTCGAAAAACTGACCGTAACAATTTTTAATTATTCAGAACGTTGCCTTCTTCATATCTGGGTCATATTATGGCTTTCACCGCTCCAATCGTCCTCTCATATTTGTCTCATATAATTGAAACAGCTACAAGAAATATATCTAACTTCTAATATCACATGCATAAGGGTTAGACCCCGACAGTATTAGGCTTGCGAGGCCTACTGATTCTATCAATTTCACGCCCTTCGTGTCCCTGATCTTCGTTTGGCTGATGCCTTCATTTCCGTAGTTTCGGATTCCTTCTATTTTCCCTCTCTGTTTAGTGTTAATAGAGAATGGTTAGGTCAGGTTACTTCCTCTTAAAACAATAATCACCACCACTACTTTATTACGGTTAATTTCAAGAAGCATCAACTGACATACGTTAATGCATTCCTTTCGTTTATAACCTATTTATCTAAATCTTTGATACTAACGAATAACACGACCGTAATTAACTCTGTTGGTCCAGAGTCACTGTTCACTTCAATTCTTTCGCTGGTACAACTATTTCAAGATCTAGAACAGGGATTTCTTAACCTGAGCTCTGTGGATGGGCTTCACGGGGACCCTGAAAGTCAAATAAAAAGTTAACATTTTCATTTGTTTAATTTTGGCAGTGCATGGTAATAATATTATACTTTATTAAATAATAACAACTGTTAACAGTAGGGTTTGATTAAATGACTAGCAAATGTACCCGTGCTTCGTTGCAGTATTCTACATTGTATAAGAATTTCTACGTAAATTACTGTACACGTAAGATTGTATAAAATTGTTTGTCTCAGAGTTATCCGAGAAACACCACGGGGAGCTCCCCATACGTTGTTTCCGATGTCAATTGCGCGTTGAGTTGTTTTGATGATAATGGCAGGTCACGTTCCCTACTGCCATTCACAATCGATTTTGGGAGTTTATACGATAACGGCAGGCTCACTTGCCTACTGCCATTCACAATCGATATGAAGAGTTTTCATTATAAAGACAAGCCCCATTTCATAATTCCAGTCACGGTCGAGTTGGGAAGATTTGATTATAATCGAGAAATGTAGCTCTATCTAACGTATAAGGGATCGAGATACAACAAAAGGTCATAGCACCAAACCTGTAGATATCTCCAATTTGAGCGGCGATTGTGTTATCTGTTTAGCGATACGACATACCGTTTAGCCAGCAATTACCCCGAAACGAAAGTCTGCACCGTCATTAAAATTGCCTCCATATTTCGATATGTTCCGGGACCAAAATGTTACACATTTGAACATCTTTTTAATGTTTCCTCAAAGGAAAGTGTCCAGGTTTCGGGATTAACACTCGCATGCATACGGAGAAATTAAGGAAGAAAGTAATACAGTTAAGAAAGTTAACATTAATTGAAGATAGGATAATATCTGAGGACAGCCGTATAGGTCAAATATGTAAGTACCAAGTGGATGTATTGGAAACTGAAATGTCCCTCACTAAATTGTGATGGTATGAGTTAGAGATTTAAGAAAGGAGAAGTTTATGGGCATGGATTCTTAGGTAATCATATAAGAAGATGGCTTATGGTGTTATTACTTAAGCCTAAGAAGCAAGGCAGAGGCAAGAAATGGAAGCAGAAAACGAAAGTAGGAGAGAAATACAGTAAAAATCATAGCAAATGCCAGAAAATGGCTTACGCTGTGAAAGTACCTCTGCGGCCAACCCGGCTGACGTCCAATCCAGGGAAGTGCTCGACTCTTTACACGCGCACCCGGATTTGTTATAAATCGGGGGCGCTCCCTGGACGAGCCGTCAGTCTGAATCGTGCTGTGGAGGGAATGGGTGGGGTCACCTCCTCGGAGGGACTTCACGGCTCTGCCTCCTGTCCCCGCTTGACGACTGCTCCAGAGCCAACTCACCCCTCGCCTTATATAGCCGATTGGTCTGGCGCGTGACCCCACCCATGGTGTTTAATTAAATTACATCATACAGTAGAGCGTTCACAAGCATTATAAACGAAGATTACAAAGAATGAAAAGGCTACGAGGCAAACAATTAAGCAAACAATGAAGGAACATCCCTGCCTTATTGGAATTTGTCCGGTGGTCTCTTGCGTCTGGGACTGTGTCGCAGTGTAGGTCTGGATTTATTCCGCATTCGCTGGAATCTCGTCACCGGGGTCTCTCGTTCCGACGGCGTCGGAAAAGGCAGTGGGCTCCGCCTGATCCGGGGAAGGAGATCGGGCGGAGGTGAGATGGTGGACGCGTCTACTGTTGAGCGGCTGCTGGAGCTTGAGGTGCTGCTGCCCCTCTTCCTCTTCCACCGCGAGTTCCGCGACCCCTCCCCGAGCTGGCGGGGTGCGGCTGACCGTCCGTCGTGGTGGAGGCTGGAATTGGAAGCCGGCTGGGAGCTCCGCAATTTCGTCTCGAGTTGAATCGCCGAGTTCCAACCCCTGGAGAAAGCGATATAGAGGAGGTTTGCTCTGTTGAAGGCGTATTTCCTCTGGGCGTGGTCGAGAGAATACCACGCCGAGAGGAGCCAGAGCGTTGTCGCCACATCGTGATGGTCCCGGCCTGTGGGTAGGATATGGAGCATGCCTTCCAGTGCAGACGATTGTAACCTCCAACGGTATTCCTCAAATATCCCGCGGAACGGCAGCTTGATGTCTCTCTCACCTTCTACCCAAGGAACAACCACGAGTTTACAGGAAAATGACATAGCGATACTTCCCTGCTGGCAAGCAGCTATAGACGTTACCATGGTAACCGGTAAGTTCGTTGTCGGTCTGTCGGTCACTCAGTGCAGAGCATGAAAGCCCTAGAAAACAGTAATTTTGTCATTTGAAGAGTAAGCGAAATTATGTACATAACAAGAGTTGTTCAAAATAAAGGGACGTTCCATACATAATCAGCAGATTTTACAGAAAATAAATAGTGTATGAGAAAATATCAAATAACTCGTGTGATCTCCCTATAAACCTCCAGTTTGTTCCGTGATTTTTACATCATATACACATAAAAACCTGCTCCTGGATGAGTATACTCTGAATTTGAAGTTTGGCGGAAACCTATTCAGCCGTTTTGCTGTGATGGTGGGACAGACAAACAGACACGAAAGCTAAAAACCATTGATACGGTCCTGAGTTCACCTAAAGTGAATAAATATCTGAAAAATTGGCAAAATAAACAAAATTACAGACAGCAGACCTCCTACAACTTTATTTAGATGTAAGTCACGCCCTTCTTGGCCCTTGCCTCTCTTTGACCGATACGTTCATATTTCGAAGTGTCGGACCCCTTCCATAATTTCCCTCTGATTAGTTGTATCCTCTTATAACAGTAATCACCACCATCTTGATACGGGGTCGGTGATGAGTCGAAATGAATTTATATGGCATATTTCTACGGCCCTATGCCTTTGCTGACGCCACCCTCAGTTAAGGGGGTAATAAAGATGAAATGAATAATGCTGAATTAAACTGAGAATGGAGGTGGAAGGAATCGGCCGTGGTCCTATGAGTAGTAAATGTCCCGGCAAGGAGAAAATGGAAAAACACAGAAAATCATTCTCAGGAAAGCTGACGGTGGCGTTCGAACCTACGCGTCTTCCGAATGTAGAACTCGGTTCCATACCCATAGCGCGTTATCACTCAGGGCCACTCCGCTCGGTCAATTAACACGGATGTAATCGCTTTTAAACGCTTGTCTGTCTCTGATCTTAGGTTTGTTATCTGACAACTACAGCGACCGCTGCTCAGCCCAAAGGCCTGCAGATTACGAGGTGTCGTGTGGTCAGCACGAATCCTCTCGGCCATTATTCTTGGTTTTCTAGACCGGGGCCGCTATCTCACAGTCAGATAGCCCCTCAATTCTAATCACATAGGCTGAGTGGACCTCGAACCAGCCCTCAGGTCCAGGTAAAAATCCCTGACCTGGCCGGGAATCGAACCCGTTCAGTACAGTACAAGGTTTTCAGATCCTACTTGTATGTATTTTTCCAATCTCATACTTTAATTGTAATTTGGAGAATCCGAAGACTTCCGCTTGTTTGGACGAAACATTTCACCGGTGTTTAATAACGCTTTTACTTCAGTTCTAATGATTTAAATTTTCTTTCTTACTTTATTAATTAGTTTACCCTCCAGGGTTGGTCATTTCCTGGACTCAGCGAGGGATCCCACATCTACCGCCTCAAGGGCAGTGTCCTGGAGCGCGAGACTTTGAGTCTGGGGGATACAAATGGAGAGGACGGCCAGTACCTCACCCTGGCGGCCTCACCTGTTATGCTGAACATGGGCCTTGTGGGGGAGAGGGGGGAGAATGGAAGGGATAGACAAGGAAGAGAGACGGAAGCGGCCATGGTCTGGAGGAAAATGGGAAACCACGAAAACCACTTCGAGGATGGCTGAGGTGGGTGGGAATCGAAAAATCCTCTGCTCAGTTGACCTCCCGAGGCTGAGTGAACCCCGTTCCAGCCCTCGTACCACTTTTCAAATTTCGGGGCCTCTGGGGGTGGCAGCTAATCACACTAAATACTACACCACAGTCCAGCTCCATGGCTAAATGGTTAGCGTGCTGACTTTTGGTCACAGGGGGTCCCGGATTTGATTCCCGGCAGGTCCGGGAATTTTAACCATAATTGGTTAATTCCCCTGCACGGGGACTGGATGTATGTGTCGTCTTCATCATCATTTCATTCTCATCACGACACGCAGGTCGCCTAAGGGAGTCAAATCAAAAGACCTGCACCTGGCGAGCCGAAGTCCTCGGACACATCCCGGTGGATTTCAATTTTCAGTTTGTGTTTAACGGACAGGAAATATATTTTATCACACGCCCATATTTCAGATACCGATCCTGAATTGCATGTGTTATAACCAATTAACTCTAAGGAAAAAACCCTCATAAGCTGTGGAGTAACTCAGCTAAGCTTCAAGTCATAAAGTTATTATACCTGTTTAAAGTAACTTGTAGGGAATGGAATCTTGGATGAAAAGAAGTGCAGCGAAGTTAATACAACGGCTATAGCTGTCAAATAACTGGAGACAACTACAGTGCACTCTCAGGTTCGCAGCTATCATCGTACACTGACCTTAACGTGCTAAGGATGGAATTCTGCCTCTCTGTCACATTAAGATGGAAATTAAAAGTAAACATAACACGGAGAGAGAGATTAACCTGTCTGATACAGAATGTTCTGCTGTAATCCAGTTTGTTGTTTATCTGTGTTGCTAAGGCTATAAATCCATGTCAAGCGCGAAGCACTCAGCATGAGCAATGAAGATTAAGCTGTTTCAAGACTAATGAGAGTGTATCATCGTTCTGTAAGAAGGGGGAATATCTATAATTAGCGGAAGGTTTGTTCAGGCAGGTGAATGGCACGGATTAGCATTTGCTTGCTTGCTAGAGTTCTCAGACAATTTCTTCTTTCTTTCTTAATCTGCTTACCCTCGAGGGTTGGTTTTTCCCTCGGACTCAGCGAGGGATCACACGTCTATCACCTCAAGGGCAGTGTCTTGGAGCTTTAGACTCTGGGTCGGGGATACAACTGGGGACGATGACCAGGCGGCCTCACCTGCTATGCTGTAAAGGGACCTTGGCGGGGGATGGGAAGATTGGAAAGGATAGACAAAGAAGAGGGAAGGAAGCGGCCGTGGCCTTTAGTTAGGTACCATCTCGGCATTTGTCTGGAGAAGAAGTAGGAAACCACGGAAAACCACTTCCAGGATGGCTGAGGGGGGAATCGAACCACCTCTACTCAGTTGACCTCCCGAGGCTGAGTGAACCCCGTTCCAGCCCTCGTACCACATTTCAAATTTCGTGCCAGAGTCGGGAATCGAATTCGGGCCTCTGGGGTGGGGGTGGCAGCTAATCACACTAACCACTACACCACAGAGGCGGACTCACAGACAATTTAACAGGCAATTTCAACAAAGGCAAACATGCTTGTCGATTTACCTGACTGTTGCTATCGTAATCAAAGCCGCGAAAAAGGAAAGCCATCTCTGAGCCTTTACAGGAGTGGAAAGTCAAAGCTTCCAAATCCGTGACGTCAATCCATGGTTAGTTCGCCGAGCGAGTTGGAAGTGCGGTTAGGGGTGCGTAGCTGTGAGCTTGCATTCGGGAGATAGTGGGATCGAACTCCACTGTCGGCAGCCCTGAAGATGATTTTCCGTTGTTTCCCGTTTTCACAGTGTACTGGGACTGTACCTTAATTATGGCCACGGCCGCTTCTTTCCCACTCCTAGCCTTTTCCCATTCCATCGCCGCAATAAGACATACCTATGTCGGTGTGACGTAAAGAAAAAACCCACCAGTTCTAGCCCTTCAGGCAAGCAACTCAATGTTGAAAACATCCTAGGGATATGAGCTACGAATTTTAAGTAAATACAATAACTTATAACAAAATAGACAATATATTCTTTATTTATTCCTAAACATTGCAATCCTTTTCTTAATCATCGTCATCCGGTCGATTAGATTAGCGGTTTGCCTTTTTCTAGCACTGCGAGCGCTAACGTGAGTCAATGCAGGCTTTGACTTAAGCCATTAGCCTATAACTACATTCTATGTGGACATTTTTCAAAAAACTCAGAAAACACCTGAGGGTATTGAACCAAAGAACACACTACAGAAGGAATTATGTTAATAAGTTAATTTGGCTAGGATTAGAATCAAAAAGAAAACGAGTGAAGAAAACGGTTTTTAGGATGTTTTTTCGGAATTGCATTTAGGCCGGAAATAATTTTCGAAACCTGCTTTTAGTTTAATAGAGCTATCCAAGACACAATTTAAAACCTTTCCGTGCCCTTTAGCCCTTCAACTTTCGGCACAATTGGGTAAATTGCGTAATTTTACGTTTTTCGTAGTATGAGGACCCCTACTTTGTCTGCTAAGAAGTGTTTTCAATAATAAAAGTGGTTAATATTGATGCTTTCACAGCCCGTACTTATAGACATGATACTGTACAGGCTTTTGGACTTATGCCGTGTCAAGAAAATAAGGTGAAATTCTTTACGTTTCGCAGAGAACTGTGCTCTGCGTCATCAGAAGAAAATCTCGACTTTCCGCGAGAAAGGCTTCTTAAACAATGAGCTTTTGAAATTTAGACATTATAATAGAAGTGGAAATGGTACGTTCATTCGTCACCAGATGGCTCCCCGGACGTGGCACAGCGCTAGCGTTCGAAGCGGAAGCTAACTGAACCATCAGAGTCAGGCTAAGAGGTTCACATAACATGTATACCTAACATATGACATTGACAGGTGTATGACATTCACACAAGCCTGGAATGAAAAATCTGGCGATGAGGAACGTACGAATTTGTAAAACACCGAGACGAAATAACAAGAGTGAAGGGGCAGCGAAAGAAACTACCTACGCAAATCCTTAATGGCTGGCAACCAAGTAGTACAATTTGTCCCCACTTTTACATCCTGGGGTATAGGAAATTCAATGTACTTGCGGTAAGGTATACATCGGCCAAACATGCCGGTCCATTGGTACCCGTATCAAGGAACATGAACGTAATATTCGTCTCAACCAGCCAGACAAATCGGCAACAGCTGAGCACGCTCTATCGTCGGGTCATGAAGTCATGTTCCAAGATTCTCCAGCTCATACCCACACTAGACACTACAGGTCTAGGATTATACGAGGAGAAGCTGTGGAAATACGTAGAAATCCTAACAATTTCAACAGGGACACTGGCTATCAATTAAGTAATGACTGGTTGCCTATAGGAATTTGTATCACCCAGCCGCAAGCCAAGAATATATCTATCACAACTCCTCTACAAGGACTATACACATACCTGCCGGGTTGAGTGGCCGACACAATAGAGCCACTTTGGTGGGTTCGATCCCAGCTCGGTCCAGTGGTATTTGAAGGATCTTAAATCCACCAGCCTCATATCAGAAGGTTTGCTGGCACGTAAAATAACTCCTGCCGGAAAGAATTCTGAGACGTCAGCGTCTCAGGAAACCTAAACGTAGTGGATCGTAAAGGCAATAGCATTAGTTAATTTGTTTTATGCGGAGAAGAAGCACTCATTTTGATTAAAATACTTCCCTCTTCCTAATAGAGGCCACGGCCGCCAACCCTCTCACCTTCTCCGTATAAAGTCTCCCTGACCTAGGAGACGGCGTTACTCTCTAGGAGGTTCACCGCCCTCAACGGGGAAAATTTGTGTAGTAGTAGTAGTAGTAGTAGTAGTAGTAGTAGTAATAATAGCAATAGTAGTAGTAGTAGTAGAAGTAGTAGTCTTCGTTTCAACAAACACTACCGTCGACTGTCAGGATGGGAAAGCCGGCAGAGCAGGAAACTCTTGCTACAATACGAGAATTCAAATTCATTCTCACTTTTATTATTTATATGTTTTCGTGTTATTACGTAGCCCTGAACGTGCGTTGTACAGTCACGATTATATACGAATATGATAGTAGGCTATATATCAAGAACGTGTGGAACCTTTGCTTTGATAACACTTGTTGTATGTTATGGTATTTCGTACTTCGTCGTCTTCTACGCTATGATTCTACTTACGACACCATACGATTTAAATGAATGGTTGATTTTCACTAGTCCATAAATATGGGATTTTGGTCGTCACGTATGAGGTCAATGTGGGACAAGCTTTAACGTTTCAAATGGGACATCCTTCACAATATACGACACCAGAATGCCCTAATGGGACGCGTTAGACATCGACCCCATGCTCCATACATGTTCAAGGGGATAGAGCTATGCTGAGTGGCACGGTTGGCATGTGGACAAGAGCACTTTACTAGGACTGTACAACGCACTCCTGCTGCAGGAGATGGGTTTGAAAAATTTTCTGGAATTTTCTGGAGTGCTATGGTCTTAATAGTGAAAACATGCCCCCTTGTGGAACTCTAATCCTACATTGCCCTTCCGCAACAGGAAAATAATAATGTTATTGGCTTTACGTCCCATTAACTACTATTTCTTCCGGTTTTTGGAGACGCCGAGGTGCCGGAATGTAGTCTCTCAGGAGTTCTTTCATATGCCAGTAAAGCTAGCACCGGACTGAACCATGATCGAACCTGCCAAGTTGGTGTCAAAAGGCCAGCGCTCTACCGTTTGAGCCACTCAGACCGGCTAACATTAGAAGATTATTTGTTGTTGCTAGTGGTTTAACGTCGCACTAACACATCGAAGGTTTCCGGCGACCCAATGATGGGAAAAGGATAGGAGTAGGAAGAAAGCGGCCGTGGCCTTAATTAAGGCATAGCCCAAGCATTTGCCTGAAGTGAATATGTGAAACCACGGGAAACTATCTTCAGAGCTGCCGACTGTTGGACTGATCATTTTTAGGTAAACAACTGAAACGGGTTTTAATGCTCTGATTGGATTTGATAACGCCATCAAGATGTTGTGTAGCATCCCGGTGAAGACAAATATACCTTGGAGAATCCAGCATTCAATATTATACCGACAAAATAATAGGAATAATTCGAGAGACAGCCATGTAATAGGTAGTGTTCTGAAAGGAAGTTACCACATAACGCAGAGCGATCGTCATTGCCACAACAATAAGAAAATTCCATAGGAAAGCTACGAAGTGGTAGGCTATATTGTTTTTCGGAAACTGGTAGAAATAGTGTACATTAACAGGCAGTGTTTCGTTTTCACTTACTGTTAGTATACTTCCATAATACCATCTCACGTACTTGAAATAATCCTTCTGTTCCAATTTCGGATTCCCCACCCGACTTAATATTAATGTTCTTCCCAACTGAAAGCAATTTGTTATTAGAAGAGCTAATGTTCATATTATGCTCGCTGCATTCTTCTCAGGCTCGAAGATATTAGACTGAATGTTTTCATCCCAGTCTAGTGATCGACATAGGGCAAACTGCTTACTGTATTTCCAACCAACTGAATCCCTGCCTTCCATTAAATAAAATAATCCATGTAAACCATGATGAATAAGGGTGAAACATTGTATATCTGCTTTCTATTCAATCCTTTGTATTCGCTTCTCAGTTGTCTTCACGTGTTTGAGCGCATTGTGTTTCAAATATTCCTACGCAGAGATTGAAACTGAACCTGGACCCACCAGACAAGAAGCTAATATGCTAACCTCTTGACCATGATGGCGTGTCCCTTTGTTACTCATATTTATGATACCATTATACCACGACGTTAGGTGTGTATTCATAATGGAATGGAATAGATATGAACCATGACTACTTTATTGGTCCAGAGTACTGTCCATCGTTTATTGGCCTGTTCAGATTCGATATCCATTTAAGAAATTGATATCTATGCAGTAATTGCTGTGCTCTGTTTTTATGATCATCTACCAGTTCTATACGTCATCAGATATCCCCGAGATCGATTTTCAGTTGTGCCAGACTATTATGAAACTTCACTGATCAACCGGCTACTATGGCAAATGATAAAGGAGAACAGAATCTAAATTACATCACAAGACAGGTATGCTTCCAAGCTCGACAAAATCACACAGGCTAGCGGATTCTGCACACATTCACCTAAGCACAACAGAATGAAAGCAAATTACCTATGCCTAATCCATAAAACAAATACACTAAAATACATAAACAAAATATCATGCTTCAGGAACGTAACCGTAATGTTGATTTAAATACGTCTCTGCCTTTCTAAAATTTAGTCCTTTCGGCTCATTCGTGCCTTCATCAACCAAATACTCTTCAGATTGCTGCCCCAAGGAGAAGATGGAAAATCCCTCTGTCAAGGTCTACTGGGCGGAATTAAAACGTTTATGTACTAACTACTACTACCACTACTACTACTACTACTACTACTACTACTACAAATAATAATAATAATAATAATAATAATAATAATAATAATAATAACCTCTCTATATAAAAGCCTAACTCCGACTTTCTGTAATCAACGCCCAGCCAAACTACTCGACATAAATATTTGAAATTTTGGGGATACCTTTGTATAACAGTGTAGGCGATCACTGAGGGAAGATTTTTGGATATTCCGTCGCTAAGGAGGCAAAAGGAGGGGAGGGGGAGTTGAACTCTTTAAATGAGTACATCTATATCTCAAAACCTTAACAGTTTACAGAGGTAAAAGTTGGTATCTGCTTTACTTTACTTTAACAGTAAAGAAACACGTATGTTTTTGTTCCCGGAAATTTCCCCTTGGGGGGGAAAGGGGTTGAATAACTTTTATTAGGCCTCAAAAGCTGAAGACGTTACACACATGAAAATTTGTATTTGGAACCTCCTTTAAAAATAAAGAAACAAGTATTGTTTGTTTTCGGAAAATCCACTCAACGGGGTGTGAAGAGGAGTGAAAAAGGGTGATTTTTTTGAAATCAGTATATCAAGAAAATGTCTAAAATATGTAACATTATACAGACGTGAATAATGGTATTTGGAATCTCCTGTAAAAGTAAGGAAACACGCATAATTTGTTTTCAGAAAATCCACTCAAAGGGAAGCGAAAAGGGGATGAATTAAAAAAATAAGCATATCTGCAGTATATCTCAAAAACTTAACATGTTACAGACGTGAAAATTGGCATTATTAATCTGTGTTCAAAATAAAGAAACAGGTACTTTTTTGTTTCCGGAAAATACATTTAATGGGGTAAATTGTATTGGATTATTTTTATTAAAATACTGATATCTCAAAAACTGAAAACGTTTCAGTCGTGGAAATTGGTTTTGGAATCTTCATTAAAAATAAAGAAACCCTTATTTTTTTATTTCGGAAAATCCCCTTAAGGAGGCCTGAAAAGAAGTGAAATAATGGTTGAAGAATTTTTATTATGATACTTATCTGTATAAATAAAATCGTAACGACCATGTGTCTGTACATCGACTATCGAAGTTTTCGTACAGTTATCCGTTCCAGGTGTAATAATGATCATCTGCATATATTTTATTTTGTCGTTTCCAGGAAGTTCTCGTTTTTATCCCTCTCCCTAAATTAAATACGGCGGCACAATCTGCAAGACGAGCTAGAAAACTGAAATTTGGGAAAACGGACGTAAAACTTCCAAGTTGTTTAAATTGTTCACTTTTTACCACCAGAAAATATCGAAATATGGAGGCAATTTTAATGACGGTGCAGACCTTCGTTTCGATTTATTTCGTGGATAAACGGTAAGTTGTATCACAAAACAGATTACACAATCGATTTCAGAATGAGGAGATCTACAACACTGATCCTGTGACATTGTCGTATCTCCACTCCTTATACGTTAGAAAGAATAGCATTTCTCGATTTTACGTAAATTTTGAAATTTTTGCACGTATTTTTTATAGTTTGGCACACTTATTGGAAAGACAGAGTCATCAAATTTGGCACGCATATTCAAACAATTGATGGACATATGCGTGCTAAATTGCAGTATTCTAGCTTCCACATAAGTATGCGAAAAATTAACGTAAAATGTTGAAAATGTACCCAAATTTTGCTCTATTCAATGTTTCTAACTCAATCTAGCTAATAAATACGGAAGATACGAGAAAATGATGTAGGAACAAAGATATAGAACGATAAAAGGGGCGCCTGATGGGTGTAATCCGTCGTCGATATGATGTACCGTTTAGGAGCAGTAAATCTCGAAATGAAATTCTGCACTTAAAAAACGTGCCCCTGCTTATGTTATCTATATCTCTATCTCTCTATATAAAAGGCTAACTCTGACTGACTGTAATCAACGCCCAGCCAAAACTACGCGACATAAAGAATTGAAATTTTGGGGATACATTTATATTACAGTGTAGGTGCTCATTAAGGGAGAAGTTTGGATATTCCGTCGTTAAGGGGGTGAAAAGCGGGGTTGGACTGTTTAAATGAGTACATCTATATCTCAAAAACTGAACAGTTTACAACATTGGCATTTGGAAACTTTAAAAATAAAGGAACATGTATTTTTTTGCTTTCGAAAAATCTCCTTAAGGGGGGTGGGGATGGTGAAGACTGGGTTCAATACCTTTTATGGGGATACTTACATCTCAAAAACTGAAGATGTTACAGACATGAAAATTGGTATTTTGAATCTCCTTTAAAAATAAAGAAACACGTATTTTTGTTTCCAGGAAAACCTCTTAAAGACGGGGAGCGGTAAAAAGGACTGAAAATGGGGATGACACATTTTTATCACGATACTGATAATTAAAAAAACTGAAGATGTTACAGACGTGAAAATGCTATTTGGAATCTTAATTAAAAATAGAAACACGTATTTTTTGTTATCGGGAAATCCACTTAAGGGGGGCTTGAAAAGAAGTGAAATAGGGGTTGAAGTATTTTTATGATGATACTTATCTATGTAAATACAATCGTATCGACCGTGTGTCTGTGCATTGACTGTTTTGGTGAAATTTTCGTAGAGTTAAACGTTTCAGATGTAATTATGATCATCTGCATATATTTTAGCTTTCGTTCCTTTACAGTCCTCATTTTTACCCCTCTCCCCAAAATCAAAATGGCGGTGCAATCTGCCCGACGAGCTAGAAAATTCAAATTTGGCAAAATTATAGGTTTTATCCTGTAACCGACGTAAAAATTCCAAGATGTTAAAATTTTTCACACCGGACGAGTTGGCCATGCGCATAGAGGCGCGCGGCTGTGAGCTTGCATCCGGGAGATAGTAGGTTCGAATCCCGCTATCGGCAGTCCTGAAGATGGTTTTCCGTGGTTTCCCATTTTCACACCAGGCAAATGCTGGGGCTGTACCTTAATTAAGGCCACGGCCGCTTCCTTCCAACTCCTAGGCATTTCCTATCCCATCGTCGCCATGAGACCTATCTGTGTCGGTGCGACGTAAAGCCCCTAGCAAAAAAAAAAAAAAAAAGAATTTTTTTTCACATTTTACCCCCCGGAAAATATCGAAATATGGCGGCAATTTTAATGACGGTGCAGACCTTCGTTTCGATTTATTTCGTGGCTAAACGTAAGCCGTATCATAAAACGTATGACACAATCGAACCCAGCATGAAGAGATCTACAACATGTGACATTTTGTCGTATCTCCATCCCTTATACGTTATAAAGAGCAGCATTTCTCGATTTTACGTAAATGTTGTACTTTTTACACGTATTTTGGATACTTTGGCATACTTATATCAAAGGTAGAGTCATCAAATTTGGTACGCATATTCATAAAAGTCAAAGCCATAGGTGAGCTGCCGGTCTGGATGTGAGATAATGGTGATAATTTGGTAGGGAGACGGTGAAACTCGGGGTCGGCACATAATCTACTACTGTCGAATAATACCAATGGGGCTTAACGTCTCCATCCGACTGTCAAATCACCATCAACAGCGGGGTAGATCGAGCAGATACTGCTACAGCATATGTAGGTTGCTGCATACGGTGTTGGCCCTGAATTCGTACTCATGCACGACAATGCCAGGGCTCATGAAGCGCGCATCACCAGAGCTGTCTTGCGAGAACTGGATATTCAGGAGATGGAATGGCCAGCAGTGAGTCCCGACCTTAATCCCATCGAGCATGTGTGGGATACGCTTGACAGAAGTTTCCGTGGGCGTCCTGTTCCATCACAGACTCTCCAAGACCCCCAACAGGCTCTCATTGAAAAATGGGACCTGATAGCGCAACGTGACTTTCGTCGACTTATACAGAGCATGCCACGTAGGTGCTAAGCTGCGATAAATGCTCGTGGAGGACATTACACCATACTGATGCTCTCTAACTGTGATAAAAATCCACCCTGGAAGACTGTTATCACTTTGTTTTCGCCCCTATTTGGACATTTCCGTTTGTGTTCTGAAAATGAACGCGAATCCATCTATGTTCCTTTGTATACTTCAATGGTAAAGAATAAAGGTTTAGTTGGTAATATTACTGGTTGTGAGGTATTGTTTTGTGGAGTATACCATACGTTTAAAAACATGTTCCCCCAATTCTTTTGAACTGTGTATATATTATATTCAGTTTAAATGCATTGTTTAACGGTTTAAAAAATGTAATATCCTGGCGTAATGTCCTATATACCGAGCAAGTTGGCCCTGCGGTTAGGGTCGCGCTAGTGTAAGCTTGCATTCGGGAGATAGTGGTTTCGAACCCCACTGTCAGTAGCCCTAAAGATGGTTTTTCCGTGGTTTCCCATTTTCACAACAGGCTAATGCTGGGTCTGTATCATTATTAAAACTACGGCCGCTTCTTCCCTCTCGCAGGCCTTTCCTATCCCATCGTCGGTGCGACGTAGAGTAAAATGGTAGAAAACAATAACATTTCTATTTTCCGTTTTACGCACCCTTGTATATTGAGCTTCACTTTTATCAAGTCATAATGCTCTGTCATTAAATCGGTATGAAATTGATGTAGTTACCGTATCTAATCGTAATGAATGATATTAGTATTTCTTTTATTTCATTCTAAAGTGAATACTGTTTCATTTTAGGTTGTAAACAATTTCCCGCCAGAGGATGCTGTATGTATCAGAGATGCGCAAGCAGCGTTTCAGTGCAAAAATGTGCAGCAGGATTTAATCTGTAGTATATAAAAAGAGTTTTGTCTGTACATTGCTCAGAATTTAAAAAGGTTGGTATTTCTGTATCAGTCGTGTCCACAGTGACAAGGAAATGCACTTTTTAATTTTCCGTAATTTCTGTCTGTCTGGCTGTCTTTCTTTCTTTCTTTTTTTTTTTTTTTTTTGCTATTTGTTCTACGTCGCACCGACACAAATAGGTCTTACGGCGACGAAGGGATAGAAATGGCCTAGGAATGGGAAGGAAGTGGCCGTGGCCTTAATTAAGGTACAGCCCCAGCATTTGCCTGGTGTGAAAATGGGGAAACCACGGAAAACCACTTTCAGGGCTGCCGAGAGTGGGGTTCGAACCCACTATCTCCCGGATGCAAGCCCACAGCCGCGTGCCCCTAACCACACGACCAACTCGCCCGGTTGTCTGTCTGTCTGTCTGTCTGTCTGTCTGTCTGTCTGTCTGTCTGTCTGTCTGTCTGTCTGTCTGTCTGTCTGTCTGTCTGTCTGTCTGTCTGTCTGTCTGTCTGTCTGTACACGCATCGCGAGAAAACGGCTGAAGGTAACTTAATCAAAATCGGTATGCAAAGTCGGGGTAATAAGTCGATATACTCTAGCCTATAAATAATTGCATTCACGCTGAGTGAAATGGTAGTTTAGGGAATGCCTAAAATTTAATTTTCAAATATTCATGTTATTAGTGGCTGTATTTTAATGAAAATCGATAGACAAAGTCGGGGAATAAGTCACTAAAATTTAGTCTATTAAATAATTGTATTCACGTTGAGAAAAATGGTAGTTTAGGGGAAGGACGAAAATGTAATTCTTAAATATTTATATTATTAGAGACCCTATGTTAATGAAAATCGGTAAGCAACTTCGGGGAATAAGTTGCTATAATCTAGGTCATAAATAATTTTATTCACGCTGAGTGAAATTGTAGTTTAGGGGAAGGCTTAAAATGTAATTTTCAAATATTTGTGTTATTAGTGGTCGTATCCGTAAATACTACATAAGTTATATAGTATTAACTTTTCGATCATTTATGTCTTATACTTTGTTAACGTACCGACTGTGATCGCAGATATATTCATGAATTTGGATTTTTGTTACTAAGTCCATATCAGCGCCGAGTCACAAGAAAATGGGTAACCAGAATTTAATGAAAATAGGTATGTAAAGTCGAAGAAAAAGCAACTATAGTCTACGCTATAAATAATTTTATAAGACGCCCTAATATCACAGAGTCGAAAGAAAACTAAATGAGAAGGCCTACAATATAGAAAGCTCATAAAATTGATTAAAATTAACATTACATTGACCATTGTTCGTTGTGATGTGCTTTGTGACTTCTGTTAATCAGAGAAGATGACACGCAGTGAGTCACAATGAAACTCATACATCGGAAAAATATTTCTTTGAGCATGTGCCAACACATATATAATTTTTATTTCAAGCTGGTTTTAACTCTGTTGTAACCAATACATAATTTTCTATTGCGGTATTCAAAATTAACGTAAATACATTTCATCTTCAAAGGAAATTAAAAAGCTTTTCTCAAGCGTACACAAAAAGAGATTGCATTGAAACTCATACACTCTGTGGTAGTTCCTTGACGCTCGGAATAAGACATAATCACCTTCAAACTAAATATTTTGTTGGATATCCATTGGCTCGTCTAACATCTCTCAAACGGACTGGCATGGATAGTAACAATTTTTCGCAGTACGATGGACTTATTTTCTCTCATTCTTCGCTTAAAGCACATTTCAGGTAATCTTTGTTGGAAATCTTATTGCCACTTGTAAGTGATACCACAAGTTCTCTCTAACATTTAAATCTGGTGACTGAGGAGATGTTTCCAGCACATTTGGACAGTTATACAGGAGCCACATTCTCATTATGTCCGGCTCCATGGCTAAATGGTTAGCGTACTGGCCTTTGGTTACCGGAGTTCCGGGTTTACTTCCTGGCAGGGTCGGGAATTTTAACCAACATTGGTTAAATTCGCTGGCACGGGGACTGGGTATATGTGTCGTCTTCATCATCACTTCATCCTCATCACCAAAGGTAATATCTCCGTAATTTCGACTATCGTGGGAATTATTCTCCGCTTCCGTCGCAGCTGAATTGATATACGTCTGGACTCTCTCTCTTCAATTTTGTAAGTGTGTTAATAATATCTTATATTTTACTTGTTTTTCGAAACAATTCATTTGATGCTGTTCTGTTCTCTCCTCACTGCCTTTTAAAATTGTATGTTCCAACTTGGTCATGGCCTCCTATAAACTTCTAACTCAAGATTCTTTTCATACATTTCCGGCCAGTGTGGTCCATACTCTAATTGACGCCATTTTGAAACACGTCAGAAAATGCAACGGGCACAGTATTTTCCTACTTACTATTCCATGCCTATTACTTTTTCTGATAATACGGTTAATTGTTTCCGCATTGGCTTTCTTCCCTGTATGTTCTTCAACCACAACATCAAGCTCTGGAACACTAATCACTGGTTTCTTCTTAACCTCTCGTAGTATCCAACGTTCGTTTGTGGAATTAATGATTCTTTTCTGACTTGCTTTGTCCTCATTTCATTTCCGGTTGATACTTTTGTACCTGCCTGTAACACATTGCACAGTTAAATGGCTTCTGTTTACAATTTTACCAATTTCTCTTAATGATTTTCTTGTTTTGTAATGACAAATCTTCAACTTTCTCTTCTTTCGAAGATTGGTCTCTCTGACGGCTCATTATTACACTACAACGTGTCTTTACTTGGCAACGCTTGACGATAGACTGAACTTATCTCCTGCGTTCCGTATTGCACGTGACAATCGAAAGTACACTGTTTATATCTGTCCATCGAGGTCTGTATGAGTTTCCTTGTGACCCCGAGCAACAGCATAATACCAAAGAATCAGAGATACTTGTGTTAGTTTATGGGCAAGATAAATAACAAGTAGTGACATAATAATTCAAGACATATACGTTACATTACACATAAATATATGACAAATGAATTCACCGACTTTCTGTTCATAACGAAACAAAATAAATTACGATCTTGTATGAGTTTCATTGTGACCCACTCTAAGTTTCATTCCTTGGCCGAATGGTCAGCATTGAGACTTTCGATTCAGAGGGGATTTTATCCACGTCTGGTTAATTTTGTATTTGTGTTTGTATTCGTTCTCTTGTTATTCACACAACACGTCGCTCTACCAAGCACCACAGAAAACCGGGCGACTTGGCCGTGCGGTTAGAGGCGCGCGGCTGTGAGCTTGCATCCGGGAGATAGTAGGTTCTAATCTCACTGTCGGCAGCCCTGAAGATGGTTTTCCGTGGTTTCCCATTTTCACACCAGGCAAATGCCGGGGTTGTACCTTAATTAAGGCCACGGCCGCTTCCTTCCAACTCCTACGCCTTTCCTGTCCCATCGTCGCCATAAGACCTATCTGTGTCGGTGTGACGTAAAGCAAATAGCAAATGAAAAGAACCACAGAAACACACAGTAGTTAATAAATTCCTTCACGCAGTGTTCATTTCAGAGATTCCTGTAAAAGTGGGCGGTTCACATGTGCGACAGAATCGCTCCCACAACCCCATTAGAGCGAGGGAAAAGTAGAAGAAGAAGAAGAAGAAGAAGAAGAAGAAGAAGAAGAAGAAGAAGAAGAAGAAGAAGAAGAAGAAGGTTGTTAGGTAGAAAATATGAGGGAGGGGATGCTTATACAAGTAAGCGGAAACAGTGCCCGATTCAGCTAGGATTTTATTGCTGCCATATTGGTCATGCAATTTTGAAGCTTCTATGATTAAGGGTTACATAATATCCATATGGAAAGTATAAAAATAGCAGGGATATATCGCCATTAGGTATTTTTTAATACAAAGACAATATTGAAGGTTATGGGTCGTTTTCTGGATTCAATGAGCTTTTATCAAAGTACGTGGGCAGTCGTTGCATGTTAGGTCACAGTGCAGCTATTCAAAACTTGTTTGTACTTGAGCGCGAAATTACGATCCCATTAACACCTATGTAAAATATATGCAGTAGATACACGACAATGTCCACGATCCAAAGCATGTCTCATCCGCCCTTAGCAACTACTCCAACAGAGAGTTCAGTGCCCTCCACAGCCCATAGCAACTGGGGTTAAAAGAGAATGGATTGACTGTTTCAGATCTATTTATTCATGTTAACAATTATTAGTATTGGCAATTTTCTTATCATTTAGCTCGACGTAATAGCTACAAGAAGTTAAGTTTATGGCCAGTGGAATGGTTTAGCTCTTCAACACTTTAACTGTTCTATAAAACCGGTTTCTTGTCGTTCGGCCAGTTTAGAGTGGCAGTTTTGAGAATGGCAGTAGTAAAATATAAGAAACATGTATAACGTTGTCATTAAGGATAACATCTTAGCAGTGATCCTACCGCAATAAAGCAATAATGATTCCGAAAATATTATATTTATTTAGGCAAACCCGCCTGGTGGCCATGATCGTTAAGGCGTTGAAGTCTAAACCGTCTGACACCATGGTTAGCCGGTTCGAGTCCCGTTAATCGAAAAAAATCTCACCATCAGAATGTTGACCGGCAGGGTAAGGGAAGTGGTGGTATACGAATTCTGAACACTAGATTGCGTGCCAAAAGCCTGGATTAAATTCCTAACCTCTCCGCAGTGCTCATATGGAGTGAGGGCATATGACTCTGTTGATGGTGATTCGTCCGTCGGATGGGGACGTTAAGCATTGAGCATACCCCTTGGTGATATTCGACAGGAGTAGGCTATGTGCCAGCACCGGGTTTCACCCTCTCCCGTCCTACTATCATATATCACGTCATTAATTTCATCTCATTAATCCTCTGTTGGGGTTGACGTCAGGAGGGGCATTCGGTAACAAAAATCCGCCACGACAGGTTCATATCACCTCACACCCGACCCAGTAGAGAAACGGGACAAGGGTTGGACAAACAAACAAACAAACAAACAAACAAACAAACATTATATTTATTTAGGCGTGACGCTTTTACTGTCGGGAATGTCCTAGGACACTGGTACAAGTCATACTATTCGACACTCGTGGGTTACTTACGCGTCTGAGTGTGAGGTGATGTAAGGGAGGGTGAAACCAATGTCGGCTCATAACCTACGCCTGCCTAATAATACCAACGAGTCTGTTCAAGGCTTAACGTCTCCATCCGACAGACGAATCATCATTAACAGCGTTATATGCCCCCACTCTATATGAACACTGTGGAGAGATATGAAATTGAATCCATGCTTTTCGCACGCAATCTAGTGATTAGAAATTGCGTACCAGCACCTCCCCTACCCTGATGGCCAAAATTCTGATGGTGAAAATTATTTCCACCATCGGGCCTCGAACCAGGTAACCATGATATTTGATCATAGAGACTTGACGCCATAACGATTATGGCCGCCAGGTGGGCTACTTCCAAAATATAAAATGTCTATATATAACAAAAATGGCTTATAAGACTGGACCATTTTTATTTGCTTATTTAATCCGTTTCCACTCCACGGTTGTTTTTTTTCCCTCGGACTCAGCGAGGGATCCCACCTCTACCGCCTCAAGGGCAGTGCCCTGGAGCGGGAGACATTTGGTCGGAAATACAGCCGGGAAGGAGGACCAGTACCTCGCCCAGGAGGCCTCACCTGCTATGCTGAACAGGGGCCTTGTGGGGGATGGGAAGATTGGAAGGGATAGGCAAGGAAGAGGGAAGGAAGCGGCCATGGCCTCTGGCTGAGGTGGGAATCAAAACCCTCGACTCATTTGACCTCCCGAGGCTGAGTGGACTACGTTCCAGCCCTCGTACCACTTTTCAAAATTCATGGCAGAACCTGGAATCTAACCCGGGCATTCGGGGCTGGCAGCTAATCACAATTTTGAACAAATTTTGGGATACTGTTAGTGTCAAAATAGTTCTAATAACGAGAAGCAAAAACTTCATGGTGAATAAATCGAATATCATATCTTTTAAATAATAATAATAATAATAATAATAATAATAATAATAATAATAATAATAATAATAATAATAATAATAATAATAATAATAATAATAATAATAATACCGGGCGGGTTGGCCGTGCGGTTAGGGGCGCGCGGGGGATAGTGGGTTCGAACCCCACTGTCGGCAGCCCTGAAGATGATTTTCCGTGGTGTCCCATTATCACACTAGGCAAATGCTGGGGCATCCTAATTAAAGCCACGGTCGCTTCCTTCCCACTACCAGGCCTTTCCTACCCCACCGTCGCCACAAGACTTATCTGTGGCGGTGTGTCGTAAAGCAAAACTGCAAAAAATATAATAATAAGTCTAATGTTAATGGATTTACGTCCCACCAAATACATTTTATACAGTTTCCGGAGACGCCAAGGTGTCGACATTTTGTCCCGCATATGTTCGTTTATGTGCCGCCAAATTTATCGACGCAAGGCTGACGTATTTTGAGAGCCAACAAATCTCACCGGAGTGAGCCAGGATCGAACCTGCCAACTTGAGCTCTTTACTGTCTATGATACTCAGCCCGGCATTATCATATGTCTTGTTCCATTTCCTGTTCAATTGACTGTACTAAAGGAACAAATGTTGAAGTTTAGACGTTGAAGAATAAGAGTGAGTGATGATGTTAATTATTGTTCAAAAGGAAGTAGGCCTACAGCTTGTTAACCGCACTCTCTGAGCTCTAGTACGAGTAGATTCTTCGAAGGAAAGTCGAGTGCCCCTTATAAAGACCATTCCTAAGCTGACCTCTCGAAGGCGAGTGAACGACGTTTCAGGCCTCAGTCCAGGATTAAAATCCTTCGACTAGCCGAGAATCGAACCGGGAGCATCCAGCTAGAAATGGACATATTACTCTTACATCATAGGGCTGAAGGATAAAGTGTTTTATGTCTAGTATTAATCTATATTGAAAATCAGTTATCAGAATTAATTTGCATACTTAATAATGACCACCACCGTTCTCGTCCCAAACACTAAAAAAGAAAGTTGCTGTTTGTTTCATCCCACGGTTCATTAAAATTTTTCATATTTCTTTTGATCCTTGCCACTAGAAGTTTGTGCATAGAATTTCTGAACACACTATATCTGTCAAATCTTGTGGGAGGCTGTTTCGTGGCTACCCTGAGGAAAGAGACAGTAGAGAGATGAATGGATGCTTGCAAGAAAGATAATAACGTATCCTCGTTCGGAACACAAGGTCTTTTACGGAGTAAGTGGGAGGTTCCTTGCCGTTGGCTAGGGTTTGGCCAGATGCACATAAAGTAGTTTGGTGCAGCGTTACTCATGATTTGAGATTTTTAAAATATAGCAAGGTTAGTTGAAGAGGAAATTACCTGGTACTGTCCGACTCCGTGGCTAAACGGTTAGCATCCTGGCCTTTGGGTCAAGGGATCCTGGGTTCAATCTCCGGCCACCTTCAGTGGTTTGACTGAATGGCCGTCCATCAATACTTCACATCACAGCCTGCACGGTTGCTAGGTAACGTCGCATTACACATGTTGTATCCCTAATCATGTGATGCAAATTTTGTTATAACCATCGATTTTTTTACACTTTTCTTCACGTCACACCGACGCAGATAGGTCTTATGGCGATGATACGATGGGAAAGGGCTAGAAGTGGGAAGGAAGTGGCCTTAATTAAGGTACAGACCTAGCATTTGCCTGACAGAGCTCGATAGCTGCAGTCACTTAAGTGCGGCCAGTATCCAATTCGAATCCCACTGTCGGCAGCCCTGAAGATGGTTTTCCGTGGTTTCCCATTTTCACACCAGGCAAATGCATAATTTTCGGGGTCGCTGAGATGAATAGTGACACCCCGGATGCCGTTTAAATCGAAGGGAAGGGGTGAAAAAACAAATGTCTAAAATAACTGAGATTAGCATTGAATCCACAGTTTTCGGGTCGATAGTCTGACTGGTGACAGTCCAATGACAGTTGGACAGTTGTACATCATATCTATAGCGTTACGCGTAAATATATACAGTCATCACTTTCCAGACAATTTGGGCTACCACCAGGACAAAGTTTATCGTGGAAAGTAATACATACCAGTAACTCTAAACCTAAAAAGTAGTTCCTAAAATATCAATGAATGACATACAAAAATTCACTTCACACATAATTAACAGGCACTGTAATACAAATTCTAAAAGAAAACGTTAAAAAAATGTACACCGAGCTCGATAGCTACAGTCGCTTAAGTGCGACCAGTATCCAGTGTTCGGGAGATAGTAGGTTCGAACCCCACTGTCGGCAGCCCTGAAAATGGTTTTCCGTGGTTTCCCATTTTCACACCAGGCAAATGCTGGGGCTGTACTTTAATTAAGACCACGGCCGCTTCCTTCTCACTCCTAGCCCTTCCCTGTCCCATCGTCGCCATAAGACCTATCTGTGTCGGTGCGACGTAAAGCAACTAGCAAAAAAAAAAAAAAAAAATGTATGCGAGCAGCGCCGGGCGCCGGGTGCTACAGCTGTTTCATTAATCCCACATTCGTGAGTGTACAGTGTGTAGTGTAAGGTAATCTCTGTTGTAGTGAGATCTGTTGTACTGTGTGTAACTGAAGATATTAGGGTCTGCAATTGTCATGGTAGTCTTGAGGTATTAAATAAAATGAAATCCCAGTACACATCTTCGTAGGGCTTGGAGAAGGTGAGAAAATGAGCGGGGAAACGGTCATCAGGACAGCATCTTTCAGTGCTAAGTTTCGAATTTCTAAAATGTAGACTACGACGTCCCTGTCGAGTAGACTTAACGGCATAAAACTATGGAAGTATTTGTAGCATTCACATTCTGTATACTATCCCCAACTGAAAAGAAAATTGATGATGAATTTCTCTTTCCTAACGTCTGGGAATGTGGCAGTCGTACAGCCACAGCACTTGCTGGAGTGAAAATAAGAAACCATCTTCAGAGGCAGGTCGAATGGCTGAGACGGTAAGTATTGGCTTTCTGGGCCCAAGTTAATGTGTTCGATCTCACCTCAATCCCTGATATTAAAGTGCTCAGATACGCAAGCCTCGTATCCATAGATTTACCGGCGCGTAAAATAGCACTTGTGGAATACTATTCTGAAAACTCGGGGACTCGGCGTGTCCGAAAACCTTATGAGTGAGTAGTTAGTGGCACATAAAACTAACAGCATTCTTCTTCTTATTATTATTCTCGTTCTTATTATCATTATTGGTAGTAGCGAATACTTCCAATATTGGAAGACAGTAAGCAAATAACTCAATCATTTCTTTTGTGGCTTCTTCTTGTTTTTCCAATAGATTGTCATTCTTACCGAGAAGGCTTGTTTACGTTCTGCCGACCACTTTGGTCTGTACTGTTTTTATTGTGGTTGCTCTGATGTAACTTCCCACTTGTTTACTTTATGCCTAAAGATGTCTCTGTCTATGATGTCTGTTGAAATTATGTTTGCGTTTCTGAGGTCTGTTCGAAGTTCGTTAAGCCAGGGTGCTGAGTCCTTAAGCGAGGTTACATAAACTATTATCTTTTTTGTCAATCTATTTTATGGTAATCTAGTCAGATTGTCGTCTTTTCCTAATGTCGGTTTCAATGTTTGACAATTTTCCTGTTGTTTAATTGATTGTAACCTGTAACCGTCTTGGGTGTATCTTGCTCCTAAGATTTTTCTAATGATCTTGGATTTCTTCTTCTTCATTTCCTTTTTCGTCTTATTATTATTCTCCACGGATGGGGTTCGAACCTTCGATCTCTTGAATGCCTTACAGCGAGATTATCCGTACTGGATAAGCAACTCACTCGTTCGAAGGAAAGTGTAAACGTCCTCAGAACCACTTGCAACGGAGTAGCACCGTTGTTATAACGTAACCACTCAAGATCTTCAACGCCAGCAAAATACATCTTCTTCTAGAGTTCACTGAACTTGACCTTGAACTCTCACTAATTAGCGATTATGAAAGTTCAGGTGGCTGCAAGTTGTTCAGAGAAAGGTGACAAATTAACCTTTAAATTAACTCAAAGGTTGCCATTTATCTTCTGCCTACAGAAATCCCATACTAAAGCGGTATTGTGTATCTATTAGTTCTAGCCTGCTGCCGGAGCTCGACAGCTGCAATTGCTTAAATGCGGCCAATATCCAGTATTCGGAAGATAGTGGGTTCGAACCCCACTGTCGGTAGCCCTGAAGATGCTTTTCCTTGGTTTCACATTTTCACACAAGGCAAATGCTGGGACTGTGCCTTAATTAAGGCCACGGCCGCTACCTTCCCGCATCTAGCCCTTTCCTGTCCCATCGTCACCGTAAGACCTGTCTGTATCGGTGGGATATAAAACAAATAGTAAAAAAAAAAAGTTCTAAACTGAGTGTCAAAATGTCCGCACAAGAACACGCAAAGAACTGAAAGCTTCTAATATTACACTTTGTACACTAATACTCTCACTTGTTCGCCTCCTTGCCTGAATGGTCAGCGTTGTCTTTGGTTCAGATGGTACCGCGTTCGATCTCCGGCCAGACCGGGGATTTTAACTGCATCTGGTTAATTATTCCGACTCGGGGACTGGATGTTTGTGTCCATCCCGAACACTCCTCTTTATATCTCCACAACACAACTCACTACCAAGCACCACAGAAACACGACATAGCGAATACATCCCTCCGCATAGGATTGATGTCAAGAAAGGCATTCAGCCGTAAAACTGGGTCGAATCAACAAGTTTGAACCCACGGCCCCACCAGGGCGTGGAAAATGTTAGCGAGGAAGACTGTAATGCTCTTGTTTATTTATTTATTTATTTATTTATTTATTTATTCATTTTTATTTATTATTTATTTATTTATTTATTTTAACATCGTTATGGCCGCACTGGACCACGTTTATTTAGGTTTCCAACCATGTTTACGTATCGTTGCCCACATGTCCTTCATCATCGTAATATGAGCATTTCTTCTGACCAGTGAAGACGTTTCGCTGCTTTATCTCATCTTCAGGTATCCTCCAATCCTGGATTTTTGTTAAAGATGCGTAGCAATGTAGCAATTCAATACAATTCACTGCTGCTAGGTGTAGTCTAACAAAGTGGCAATTCCTCTACAAATTGTAAAATCAAAGAACTATTTCGACTGATTCTACAAAACCGCCGTGATGATTTCCGTGCAGAGTGACGTTGGGCTAGATATATAATTTTTGTTATTATTTTTGTGTGTGAGGAGTCTGTGGGGCCCCTTAAAGGCCCGGGCGTGCCTGCATTGCAGGCCCTCCAGGCCCGAACGTTAACCTCCTGCTAAACGGTATGGCTAGCGGTACTGAATCGGACCCAAGCGTCAGAAAAAACTATAAATCACTACTTTCAGTATTAACAGGGGAGAAAGAGTATAAGCTTACATGGCAGAGAGTTTATGTACTAATTATTTATTTATTTATTTATTTATTTATTTATTTATTTATTTATTTATTTATTTATTTATTTATTTCTGGATATGGGTTATTGGGATATTACATTATCTTGTATTGTGTAAAAGGAATTCCTGTCATTTTATATGTTGGTTTTAAACTTCTGAGCAGTAATATAGGCAGTGCGCGTCTTGGACACACTTGATCATGTCCATAACGCTTGTTGACAGTAGCACTTGGGAAAGTTTCCACACCACTATCGGCGATACCATTGTTTCCTACACCAGGAGAGGGGAGGAATTCGAGAGAAAGTGCCATTGCCAGATGCTATCACACAAACAGGCCATTACGACATCTCGTATACCGTAACATTGCGGGGAGGATGGAAGCGGCGTGTTTTATAAAGAACTTGCCGATACAAAAGGAAGTCTCCCTGTATCGACTTCAAAGATGGTTCAGTGCTTTTAGATTGACTGAGAGTTTTCAGAAGATCAAAGTACAGACAATCCTTCACTGTTTCTACGCAACACGTCATCTTCCAGGCCCTCCAACATGGTTTAACTTTATTAGCCAACCACCTTCGTATCCTCGTACAGGCAATAAAGGACCTTGGAGGAGTGTAACCCCGACACTAAGTAGGATAGACTAGTTAGATCTGTGCGATTCCATAGCTGAGTGGCCAGTCTCTTGGTCTCGGGTTTGATTCCCGGCCGGGCCGAATTACTTTAATCTTAAATGGCTGATTCCATTGGCAAGGGAGCTGGGCGTTTGCGCTCTCTGCAACATTCCTGCAACTCACATACACTTACAATACTGTTCTCCACCACACTAACAGTTTCACATACACGGTTTACTCTCGTCGGTGGGGGGGAGCAGGCCTTTAAGTGCTACACTTGGTTGACAATAAACAATTAAATGTTATAAAGAGGAACAATTTGTTTGTTTGTAACGAATAGACTCAAAAACTACTGAACCGATTTTAAAAATTACTTCACCTATAGAAAGCTACATTGCCAGTGAGTAACATGGGCTGTATTTTATTTTGAAAACAATCCGAGGTGGCGGCCGCGGGGGGAGGGATATAAAAATAATAGGCCAATATAAGCAAACTATCGAATTTGTCATATACGGACGAGACAAAGCTCAATTCAATCCTCTTGACGCAAAGAACAAAACTCGGTAAGCCCTACGGACCCGAAAACCATGTTTTAAGGCCCTAAAACCAACTGTTACGGAGATATTAGCTCCACACTACCCCTGCTCTAAGAATCGGATAAAGTAATGAACTGCCGTAACCATGGCAACGTCAGCTTTGCATGAACGTTTGGGCATAGCTGCCAACCAAAATTGATACACATTTGACTTACTATCTGGAAAAAATAAACTGTTGTGTAAGATGCTCATAGCACTCCTTTAGGCGGGGATGGAAAGGGAGTGAAGTATAAAAATAATAGCCCCGGAGATCTCCGTAGTACAGCGACCAGCGGTTGCCGACGGGCCTCCGTTTTTACGTAGGCTACTGGCTTAGGTTTCAGCGTTTTGCGGAGTCTGTTACCTATAGTTTAAACTATTATCTATCAAATCATGGAGTAGTAGGATCACTGATGTTATTAGTGCCGATGTTTTGGTCCGCTTTTACGATCATTGTAACCATGAAAACAACCTATATACTGTACACAATTGTCAAGATGGTGCGCCCATGACTTGAAAAAAATTCTCAACATTTATACTCAGATTCATTTTATAATTCTCGATAATTACAGTAGTTTATTTTATGCATCGCGTATTTCCTTGATCATCTGTAATAGTTACGAAATGTCGGATCAAACAAATACATTCAATAATATTTATATTTGTGGTAGTATCTAGCGGAAGTATACTTACCCTAAACCTGCAGCTTTGTGAAGGGAGCAGGTATAACTAGGTGGGAATGAAGGAAAAACATGGTAGCAAAAGATCTTAGAGGTCGACGCTAATTAGGAACTAATATTTAGAGGCCCCCATGAAGAAAAGAAGATACACTATAATTCCAAACATGACAAATAATTTCTACGTACTTAAGTAAATACGCCAGTGATGTAAATGTCTAATGAAGTCGCTCACATCGATAGTATGAGTAACTAAAGCCAGTTTCTGATAACGCGTACGAAGAACGGGTACTTCTGCTAGTTATATTATATTATATTATATTATATTATATTATATTATATTATATTATATTGTATGTATGTATGTTTAGTCCTCAGCCCGAAGGCTGGTTGGATCCTCAACAGTTCCGCCATCAGCTGTCATAGATGGCCTAGGCATCACTGAAGAGGCGTACTAGGGAAATGAGGAGGGAGGTAGTTTCCCGTTGCTTTCCTCACCGAGCCACAAGTTGCTATTACACATCAGTCTGCCAAGCCCACTGAAATGCATGCACCAACTGACCCTATGAGCAATATTTTCACACCATTCATAGCAGGGACTGGCTGCAGAAGGAATGGCATTACTAGCATTACTCATACCTCAGTCACTTTCATTTTGTCAAAGCTAAGGATAAAGCTGAGACAGGTCAATGAAAGTAACAAAATTGCTCTAGCCCATACCAGAAGACATAGTGCACTGTAAACACTAGGTCCTGCCAGCAAAGGCATTATATTATATTATATTATATTATATTATATTATATTATATTATATTATATTATATTATATTATATTATATTATATTATATTATATTATATTATATTATATTATATTATATTATATTATATTATATTGTATTATATTATATTATATTAATAATAATTTCGTGTGGCTATTCCTAGCCGGGTGCAGCCCTTGTAAGGCAGACCCTCCGATGAGGGTGGGCGGCATCTGCCATGTGTAGGTAATTGCGTGTTAATGCGATGGAAGATAGTGTTATGTGAGGTGTGTGAGTTTCAGGGATGTTGGGGAGACCACAAACACTCAGCCCCCGAGACACTGGAATTAACCTATGAAGGTTAAAATCCCCGACCCAGCCGGAATCGAACCCGGGACCCTCTGAACCGAAGGCCAGTACGCTAGCCATTCAGCCAAGGAGCCGGATATTATATTATATTAGGTGATTTGAATGTGGCATGTTTTTACGGCCAGATGCCCTTCCTGACGCCTGACGCTAAACTTTTCTTCGCCTTGGCTTTACGTCGCACCGACACAGATAGGTCTTATGGCGACTATGGGATAGGAAAGACCTAGGAGTTGGAAGAAAGCAGCCGTGGCCTTAATTAAGGTACAGCCCCAGCATTTGCCTGGCATGAAAATGGGAAATCACGGAAAACCTTCTTTAGGGCTGCCGACAGTGGGATTCGAACCCACTATCGCACGGATGCAAGCTCACAGCCGCGCGCCCCTAACCGCACGGCCAACTCGCCCGGTGACGCTAACCTCAGTGGAGGACTTAATGAAGATGAAGCGAATGACAGTGAATGAAATTGGATAAGAAGGAACTGTCCCGGAATTTGTCTGGAATTGTAAATGGGAAACTACAGAAATTTATTCTCACGTCAGCGTATTGTAAGAGGCGACTAAAAAGGGCCCCAGCGCCTGTTAATTTAAGAGCGTGAGTTGGCGACCACGGGGCCATCAGCTAAGTCCTGGCATTGCTTCCACTTACTCCTCACTTTCATCTATCCTATCTGTCCTCCACTGTTTAATTCTTGCTCTTTTCCGACCCCAATGGTATTATGTATCAAGACCTCGGGAGTTTTTCACGCCTTTTGTGGCCCTTGCCTCTCTTTGGCCGATACCTTCATTTTCCGAAGTGTCAGACCCGCTCCATTTTTCCCTCCGAGTAATGTTAATAGAGGATGGTTGCCTAGTTAGACTTCCTCTTAAAGCAATGATCATTACCACCACAAACGCCACCACCGATTCAAACTCACGAGTCTCCCAAGTGCAGAACGTGACTTCATAGTCGCAGCCAGTTAACACGCGCGGCCACTCAGCTTGGTATTATTATTATTATTATTATTATTATTATTATTATTATTATTATTATTATTATTATTATTATTCATTCCGACGGCGCCTGCTAAAGACCACGTGCCAATTTCAATTCAATTCTTCATACTTTGTTATTTTCTCTTCCGCTTCTTCCAATATTCTTTCATCCTTTCACTATGCTGTTTCCTTCTGTCTTCGGACCACTTCGCACCAGGCTTCTTGTTCAATCTTCCTTGGAATCCTTCCATACTTACTACCCTCTTTCTAAAAATTTCTCTGTCCATAGTTTCTTCTTCTCTTATATTATTTCTTTCTAAATAATCCAGCTAGTTGTTGCCTTTTTGTCCCAAAGGTACTTGAAAATCCTTTTTGTTAATCTGGAATCATCCATTCTGTAAATATGTCCGAAAAATTACAGTCTCATTTTTCTTATGGTTTCTGTTATGTTTTCTGTGTTCCTGTATATTTCATCATTAGATCTTAATTTCCATACTTCTGTTATTTTCACAGGGCCTAAGATTTTTCTCATAATTCTCATTTCTAGTACCTGAAGTTTACCTAATCTACAGTTTCACCACTGTAGTGTAGTGCCTTATTTTAAGATTTTTAGATAGACACTTTTTGTTATAAAATTCTTTATGATATCATATGCTCTTTCCATCTTGTGTAACCTTTCTTCTACTGCAAATTTGTCTAAACCATTTTCTTGAATCATTTCTCCCATATATTTGTATTTCGTTACTCTTTCCACTGGACCAATATCTGTTGCCAAATATTTTGGAGCAATCTTGATACTAGTAATAAATTTTGTTTATTTTACGGAGATTCTCAAACCTGTCTTGTTGGCTATTTCTTCCAAGAGATTGATTTGTGTTGTTGCACTTGTTAGGTTTTCTGACAATATAGCGAAATCGTCTGCAAATGCTAGGCAATTTATTTCAAAGCCTTTGTTTTTTCTCCCCAAAGTTACCGGCAAAATGTTATGCTCTTTAGGCTTTACATTCCAAATTCTTACAATTTTCTCTAGAACACAGTTGAATAGAAGAGGTGACAGACCGTCACCTTGCCGTACCCCTGTATTTATCTTAATAGGTTTGGATATCTCACCCATAAATTTCACCTTTGAAATTGTGTCAGTAAGGGTTTCACGTATTAGGTTCTCTATCAACCGAGGCAAACGCCTTTTTAAAATCTGCAAAAGTCACAACAATGTCTTTTGAATTCGATATCCTATGGCGAATTATGGATTTTAAGTTAAATATTTGTTCTCAACAAGATCTACTTTTTCGAAATCCAGCTTGATACTCACCCAGTTGCTTGTCAAGTGACGTTTCTACTCTATTTAGCAATATTTATGAGAATACCTTGTATGCATTTTGCAGAAGAGAGATGCCTCCATAGTTATCAACCTTTTGTTTGTCCCCTTTTTTATGCATTGGGTGTATTAGAACCACTTTCCATTCTTCTGGAATCTTCTTTGTTCTCCAAATATCTTCAAAGATTAACTGCAGCTCTTCAATGATTTTTGACTGAGACCACTTCAAAAGTTCAGCTGTTATAGTGTCTTCTCCACTAGCTTTATTATTTTTCAGATTGTTAATTACTTCTTTAATTTCTTCAGCAGTGGGTGGTATATCTTCTTCCAGATTTTCAGTTGTTTGAGAGAATTCCAACTTATGGTCGGGTTCAGGGCAGTTTAAAAGTTGATCAAAGTGCTTCCCAAGTATTTCACAATTCTCAGCATTGCTTAGGCCAAGTCTACCATTTTCATCTTTGAAGCATATGTTAGGCGCTTGTTACCCCTTTAACTGACTCCTAAAAGTCTGGTAGAAGTTTCGAGAGTTATTTTTAACAAAACTGTCTTGCAGGTCAATAAGTTGTGATTTTTTGGAAGTTCTTGTAACTCCCCTTATTATTCTAGCAGTGTCTTTCCTTTGCTGTTTGAATTGGTCATAGTGCTCAGTCTTTCCAGATTATTTAAATTTTTTCCATTGTTTTATTCTCTCTTGTAATGCATATTCACATATTTGATTCCACCAAGGTTTCTTTTTAGGTTTGACTAGCCCAAATGTTTTCTGGGCTGCATTGGTTATTTCTTTAGATAAATCTTGCCACTTCCCATGATGAGATACTTTTATTTCTTCCTGAAATGTTTCCAATGTTTCTTGTGTAATTTGAAGTCTATTTGTGTTATATTTGTTTGCTCTTTCCCTTCTTCTGTGATTTCTGTTGGGTAAGAATTTTAGTTTGATTTTAAATAAGTAGTGATCGGAATCAAATTCTCTGCTTCTTACTACCTGGACATTCATAATTTCTTTCTTGTTTCATATGGATAACTACATGATCCAGTTGAAATTTACCTAGTAATGGATTTGGAGAAATCCATGTTTTAGCTTTCCTTAGCAATTTCTTGGAGAAAGTTGATATTAACTTCAGCTGAAAATTTTTACAGATGGTAATTAATCTCATTCCATTGTTTGTTATTTGGTGTGCGTCATATTCTCTCACTATTGGTCTATACATTCTCTCTCTTTCTTCTTGGGCATTGAAATCGCCAAATAATATCACCACATTTGATTTTGGAATTTTAGATAATTCATCATCCAGGAATGTCCAGAATTCCTCTACTTTATTTGGGTTCTTTTTGTTGTCTTCATTTATTGGTGCATGATAGTTAATAAAAGTATATTTTTATTTCTGCAGTTCATTTTTAAAAGCGATATCCGTTCTGAGCGGGATTTGAATTCAGTTACATTGTCTGATAATCTTTTATGGACATAAAAGGCTGTTCCCAAGAGTGGCATTACTTTCAAAATTTTAATCGCAGGTTTACCTTTAAAGATTAGATAATCTTTTGTTTCTGACACATTCTCATCCAAACATCTCGCCTCTTGTACTGCTAAGATTTGAATTACGTTTCTATCTGGAAGTAGTTCTAATTCCTTCTGTTTACCAACCTCCAACAAAGAATTTACATTCAAAGTGCCTGCAAAAAACTTCTGTTTAAACTTAAGTCTGGACGGATTCTAGGATGCTCCGACTCATCCTTATTGAAGAGGTTGGGACTCCCAAGAACCCTAGGTCCCGATGCATTGCATAACGTAATGGTGGATTTCTCTTCCGAGCTGCCACCTGTGGTAGTGCTTTCTTTCAGCGCCTTTTCCATTCTGTAATTGAAATTGTATGTTTCAAGGGTAAGAATAACATTCCAAAGTAAGATCAGATAGTCTGAAATGATTCTTTTTCGTGGTTGACTCCACTAGGTTCTTCCGCCCTCTCAGCCGTTGAGAAATGAGATCCTTCTTCCACCTTTGAGACCGTTAACCTTTTTTCTCTTGACCTCAGTTGATCCGCGGGTGCTTATTTGGCATTGCCTTATTCACACCTGTCCTGCATATCTACAGGAACTTCCCCTATCAGCCATTGGGACGCGCCGTGACGGGGTTGAGTCTCCCACCCCAATGTCTTATGCGGGGTTACATTTAGCCCCTACTCAATTCCGAGCCAAACCCCCACACAAGCTAACCAGGCACGCATTATTATTATTATTATTATTATTATTATTATTATTATTATTATTATTATTATTATTATTATTATTAGGAATGTTATTATAGTGGTTAGCTCATTCGTTCCTTTAGAACAACGGACAAAGGTTAACAGAGTGTCAGCAAAAGTGTCGTAAAATAGGACCAAGTCCGCATGTACGACACAGATCTCCAAAGTGACCGCACCGAGGGTATTAAACGCGGTAGAAGATAATAATAATAATAATAATAATAATAATAATAATAATAATAATAATAATAATAATAATAATAATAATAATAATAATAATAATAATGGCTTTACGTCCCATTAACTACATTTCTTATGGTTTTCAAAGATGCGGAGGTGCCAGAATTTCGTCCCACAGGAGTTCTTCGTGTCAGTAAATCTGCCGACACGAAGCTGACCTTCAAATACCATCGGACTGAGCCAGGATCGAACCTGCCAAGTTGGGCTCAGAAGGCAAGCGCTCTACCGTCAAGTATTTTTAGGCATTACTAGGTTACAGTACAAACTTATTTGAACAAGGCGCAAGTGTCATCTAGCCGCCATACAGGTATGCAGGTGAGTTGCATACATTTTAGGGGTTCTGATAGTTCCCTATATCATGAGCGACTCAACAACGGCAAGAAGAATCTATCTATATAAATAAAATTGTTCGTGTCTGGTTGTTTGTCTGTCTGTTTGTTCCATCACGTCGAAACGGCTGGATAGATCTCAACCAAACTTCATATTTAGAGTATACTCATCCCGGGGAAGGTTTCGATATGCATATCATTTTAAAATCTTTGAATACACGGGGGGTTTATAGGAAAACCAGAATGGTTTTTCCACCATCACGTCGAAACGCCTGGATAGATCTCAACCAAACTTCATATTTAGAGTATACTCCTCCCGGGGAAGGTTTCGATATGCATATCATTTTAAAATCTTTGAATACACGGGCGGTTTATAGGAAAACCAGAATGGTTTTTCCACCATCACGTCGAAACGGCTGGATAGATCTCAACCAAATTTCATATTTAGAGTATACTCATCCCGGGGAAGGTTTCGATATGCATATCATTTTAAAATCCTTGAATAGACGGGGGTTTATAGGAAAACCAGAATGGTTTTTCCACCATCACGTCGAAACGGCTCGATAGATCTCAACTAAACTTCATATTTAGAGTATACTCCTCCCGGGGAAGGTTTCGATATGCATATCATTTTAAAATCTTTGAATACACGGGGGTTTATAGGAAAACCAGAATGGTTTTTCCACCATCACGTCGAAACCGCTGGATAGATCTCAACCAAACTTCATATTTAGAATATACTCCTCCCGGGGAAGGTTTCGATAGGCATATCATTTTAAAATCTTTGAATACACGGGGGGGTTATAGGAAAACCAGAATAGTTTTTCCACCATCACGTCGAAACGGCTGGATAGATCTCAACTAAACTTCATATTTAGAGTATACTCATCCCGGGGAAGGTTTCGATATGCATATCATTTTAAAATCTTTGAATACACGGGGGTTTATAGGAAAACCAGAATGGTTTTCCTCCATTTTCTCTTATACTATTGATTTTCTGTAAACTTCGTTTACCGTACGTGAAACGTCTCTTCATTTTAAACAACTTTCGTTATGTTCATAATTTACCTTACTCTTTACATGACGGAGAAATTTACAATTTTCTGCTGCTACCATGCTCTGCATTGAGTGACCGACAGACCGACAACGAACCTACAGGTTACCATGGCAACGTCTCTGACTGTATGCCAGCAGGGAAGTAACGTATTGCCATTTTCCTCATCATGCTTTTAAATTCGTTGTTGTTCCTTGGGTAGAAGGCAAGAGAGGCGTCAATCGGCCTATCTGCGGGATATTGGCGGAATATCGTTGGATGTTATAACCGCCTTCGAATAGATTAAGTAATAACACCATTAGTCATCTTCTTATTATTTGTTTACCTAGGAATCAATGGACTTAAATTTCTCCTCTGTTACCGCTTTATTATATCCATAACTCACACTAGCATAATTTATTGGGGGCATTTGATTTTCCAATACATTAACTTGGCATTTACATATTTGTCGTTATCCGGCTGTCCTCCGTTATAATCCATTTTCTATTACTTTCAACTTTCTTAACTGTATTATTTTCTTCCTTAATTACGCTGTATGTACGCGAGTGCTACAAACTACTGGATGTATTTCCACCAATACTCATATTTAGAATACACCTGTCCTTGATAGGATTTAGGGCAAATATTGTTTCTAAAACCCTGAACTGACTGGGGGTTTATACGAAACCGAAACAGTGATTTTGCACTTCCAAAAAATATACACAACCAAACTTTATGGAAGTCTACCTACCTTGGTAGAAATTAATATCTAAACCTTTTTTCTCATGCGCATCATTTCGATACGAGGATTAATAAGGGAGATAATTATCATTAACGGACCGTTTTTCTGTACAAGTCCCATCGGACTTGACTCACGAGCGGGTGCGTGTAAAGCGTATTCCTTACAACTTGAAAACTACTGAAGACATTCGAACCAAAATTTATATTTAGCATCCACCTGTCCAAAGGTAGGTTTTAAACGTAAATAACATTTCATGTTCCGGAATGGACTGGCGGTTCATAGGGAACCGAAATGGTGACTTTACTCTTCCACAATATATACAGAACAAGACCAACCTGACTGGAAATCGACCAAACCTGGTGGAATTCCACCTCTAAACCTTTTTTTTCATGTGCATTTTTTCTCAGGAGGATTAATAAGGGAGATATCATGAATGGTCAGTTTTGCAGGTTAAGTCCAGCGGACATAGCCAAAAAGGTGTTTTACATGGAGCAGATTCCTCATCTATATAAATCAAATCGTAACGACTGTGTGCCTCTACACTGACTATTTTTGCGAAATTTTCGTACAGCTTTCCGTTTATTTTTATTTGTTTTTTTTGCTAGGGGCTTTACGTCGCACCGACACAGATAGGTCTTATGGCGACGATGGGATAGGAAAGGCCTAGGAGTTGGAAGGAAGCGGCCGTGGCCTTAATTAAGGTACAGCCCCAGCATTTGCCTGGTGTGAAAATGGGAAACCACGGAAAACCATCTTCAGGGCTGCCGATAGTGGGATTCGAACCTACTATCTCCCGGATGCAAGCTCACAGCCGCGCGCCTCTACGCGCACGGCCAACTCGCCCGGTACTTTCCGTTTAAGGGGTAATAATGACCATCTGCATAATTTTTGGTTTAGTTTCCTGAAAGTCCTAATTTTTACCCGCCTCGCCCAAAATCCAGATTGCGGCATAATCTGCCAGAAGAAAAAGAAGATAATTGAAATTTGACAAAATTATACGTTTTAGCCTGTAACGAACGGAAAACATCCAAGATCATTAAATTTTTCACTTTTTATCCCCGAAGAATATCGAAATATGCAGGCAATTTTAATGATGGTGCAGACCTTCGGAAATTCCTATCACATAACAGATTGCACAATCTCCGTTCAATTTGGAATGATCTACAACCTTGGTCTTATGACTTTTTGCCGTATCTGTATCCCTTTTACGTTTGATTTTCCTCTATTAATGGATGTTAAGTCAATTTGGAATTTTCACATGCATAATTCATACCCTCGATTACTTATATGAAATACAGAATCATCAAACTCTTCACGAAAATTGGCCCACCCAGTAGCCATATATGAGCCAAATGCTATGTATGTAGCTGTCATATAATTATCCGAAAAGTAATGTAATGTGAGATAATCTTACAAGAACGTTACCATGTTCCACATTTCTAACTCAATCTGACCCAAGAATAGATGACATATCATAGGACCAGCCATTTAGGCCACTAAATCCGGCGTGTCTTATGGTATAATCCTTTGTCGATATGACGTACGTTTAGTAGCAGTTAATCTGTAAATGAAGGTCTTCAATATTGTAAACACGCATATAGTTTCGTATGTCGATCTCCAACTCCTGTGTAACTGTCATTAGTAAGGAAGGTCTACAATTGTAATGAATAGTTCACTTCTCGATTTGACTTGCAGAAGGCGAGTGAGCATGCAGTTTTGTTTAAAACTCCCCTACCCGATTGTGTTTGGCAGTAAGCAAGGGTGCGCGTCATTATAAAGAAATGTCCTCATCTAAAATGTGACTGGCATTAGGCATAGTGGCCTGCTATTTTTATGGAAACTCACCAACTTGGTGTGACTGGCAGTAAGCTGGCTGGAAGTAGGAAATGGGCCTGGCATTATAATGATAACTGCACAACTCAATTTCGAGTGATAGTAGAGTAATTACCTGCCATTATGATAGAAACTTCTCAACTGTAATCTGTCTGGAAGTAGGAAACGGGGGCTGCCATTTTAACGAAAACTCCCCAAATCGATTCTGTCCGCATAGTAGGCAATGGGGCCTGCAATTATAATGTAAACTTCCCAGATTGTGAATGGCAGTAGGCAAGTGAGCCTGCCGTTATATCACAAATCCATAACAAACACTTTACATTGGAAACAACGTACGGGAACCTCCCCATGCTCTTTCTCGGATAACGCTAAGAGACATGCAATTTTAAAACAATCTTATTTACTGCATGCACACTATTTACTTCGATATTCGAATACAATGTAGAATACCGTAGCGAAGCACGGGTACATTCGCTAGTTAAGCAATAGGGATGTATAGAACTAGCACCGATAGAGCGCAGTGCTGTTGTACTGGGTAAGCGCAAGGCGCTCTTCATTTGTCTCCTGTGTACTCATGCCGCTAATATCCACGAATTTAAGTTGTTTAAATTGTTATTTTCGTGACTGTGCCGAGCTATTGCAGTGTTCCTCTTTGTAAAAATCAGGGAAGCTCGTTTTCGTTTCATTAGTTTCCACAAAATAAAGAAATGAGGAAGAAATGGTTACATACTATTAGAAGGAAACATTTCAGTGAGAAGAATCTGACCGAAAATATTGAAGTGTGTTCCCATCATTTTAAACCCGGAGACTTCACGAAAACTTTGTTGGGTAAGTGCGACTTACGAACAGAAATAATTCGTATTTTCTACCTATAAAGTGATTAGGCATTTCGATAACAACCACAGAATTTATGTTTCTATTTAAAGGTGAGAGAGGAAGATTAAAACCGGGCGCTGTTCCATCGCTTTTTCCATGCACCACGAACACAACAAAAAGAAGGAAGAGGCCATACACAAGAAAATCGCCGGATTACCACGATAAGCTTACAATATTGGAATCTTCAGAAATCATCCCCATTGAAGTACGGGAAGAAATCGTGAATATACCCGAAGAAGTGAATGTAACATCTGTGACTCCCATTTTCATAGACGTCAGTACTCAGACAAATACTACAGGTAATTTGGTTGTTGAGCAAATAATGAATAATCCTGATGCCGTATTGCTTTATACAGGGTTTGCAGACGTCCAACATTTTAATTTGGTGTTTGCTGTTTTGGGAGAAAACAGATACAATTTACAGATATTCCCTCTTGAACCCAGACTGTGTTTCTTATTGACAGTTATGAAGCTAAGGACCAACAAATCTGACCAGGAACTAGGCCTAACTTTGGAATCCATAAAACTGCTGTTGGAAGAATATTTAATGTTTGGATTAATTTCATGTACTGCCAATTAAAAGAGTTGAACATATGGCCTGCTAGAGAAACTGTCCTTGAAAACAGCCCCCTTGCTTTTAGACAGAAATACCCCTCGACTAGAGTAATAATTGATGCAACTGAGATTACAATAGCAAAACCTAAGAACCCTACAGCACAGCAAGCTACATTTTCTACATACAAAAATGCAAACACAACAAAGGTATTAATAGGTATAAATCCATCTGGTTTCATAAGTTTCATATCTGATGCATATGGTGGGGCAATATCAGATAGGCAGTTATTTATCAGATCAGGAATGTTGGATCTCTTGGAAGAAGGAGATTCAGTTATGGCAGATAGGGGGTTCAACATTCAGGATCTGTTATGCACTAAAGGTGTAACATTAAATATCCCACCATTTCTGAAAGGCAAAAGGCAGTTTACTCCATCAGAAAACATTGAAACAAGGAGGATAGCCTCTAAAAGAATACACATAGAACGGGCTATAGGACTTGCTAAAACATACAAAATACCGCAGTCAAAATTGCATGTCAGTAAAATTCGTCTTTCAGGGAGGATAATATTTGTATGTTTTATGTTATGCAATTTCAGGAAAACCATTATGTCAGGTTAGGATGACTGGAACAAAATATTCATGGTAAAACTTGTCTAATTTTGCCACCATTTCATGAATGAAAATGTCATCTCTCTCTATTTCCAACACTAGCATGTCAACAGCAGTGTACACAACAAAGCTACAATAATGCCTGCCTGTAACAAACAGCTGGCCTTGCACTTGGAAGTAATGGTTGTGATTTTTCTTGAGTATCACTGCACCACTGCTCTCACCCAAGTATGGAACACATTTGATTGAAATAGCTTCATTTTTATTACTTGGCAACCCTTTAAGTTCCAAGACTCTATCCTGTCCAATTAATCCATCACAAGATGCTGCCAGATAATGTCTGATAGGATGAATAATGAGGCCACACTTTTGGACTACATGGCCTGTTAGCTGAGAATATCTGTCCCTTGCTGAGTCTTCCATTTGAAGTCCCCATTTCATATCACTGGAGCAAAACAAACTTCCCTTGAATAAGGATTTTGCTAGGGCTTTAGGTGTTTTTGAGTGACAGATTTTCCCAAAATTACTTGCTGTCAAACGATATTTCCTCTCTTTGAACCATAGACTTTGCTGGGATTGTTGTCTAGTATTTTCCTCAATTTTCTTCCTTTCCTCATCATTGACTCTTACAAGATTTTCAGCTTGTGTCGCACATGGATCCACACCATAATGGTGGTCATGAATGACATCAAAGCAGCTGGCCTGTTCTTTTTTTAGAGAAAAAGAAAAAGCAAGCTTATGTTGGGAACTTTTCACAATACCTTCAACATATTGCTGATATCCAGGCTGATTAACTCCTGACAATGGCCTAACATCATGGCAGGTTTCCTGGAAAACTTGTTCCAAGGGCAAACATTCCACTTTCATAGGGCTAACTGGCCTCAACCGTTTGGAAGGGGGATGGTGAAAAGTTTGTAAATTTTGTGTGCATGTTTCTGAACACTGAACAATACCAGTCTTGGAGAAGTGCTCTAATGCATAGCTTACAGCAGCAATATGCTTACAACATGCCTTGACGCCTGCTCCAGCAACACATTCACATTCCGCTCCTATAATGTCACCTGGTACTCCTAAAATAAGCTTCACATTATAGCTCTTATGTTTTGTGTACTCGGCTTTCACAGCACTGCATATTAGAATTTCATCAGATTGAAAAAAACATTTTATAAACAAAACAAACTTTTCACTGAAAAGTCTGTATCCAGCATCACACAATGATTTGTAGTTGGAAACAGGTGCTCCATCTATTTCCGATTTTCTAAATACAAAATAATCCATCAAATACACATTTGTGATGGTGATCTTCACCTTATGGCTGATAGTCAATTCTTCAAAGGAACCGGTACTAGGAAACTGAAGAAATTCACATGCCTTTGGTGGTGGACAAGGCTGTATCTGCAGTTTCATGTAAGCCATCAACCTAAAAAAATACGTGAATTGAAGACTATAAGCAAGTAGAGGAAATGCGTATTTAAATCTCTATTTATGATTTAAGTCTTGTGGAGGTATATTTATATATTTCTCAATGTACAATAATCAAGTAATTGTATTCTTTAGGAAAAGGCATGCTGACTCCTATTTATTATTTAGATAATAAGCGTGTTAGAATTTTGTAATTACCGCTGTACTAATTCTTCCTTCCTCCCGCTAGTTTTAGCGCCTCTGGTCCGTAGCTCATTTTGCAGCTGTTTAACGCTTAAACGCTGAAAATCGTCTATAATATACTAGGGGATATACCTGTACAAATAATTAATATAGTCTTGGAGTAAAATTAGAGAATATATAGTAGGCTTTAGCTTAGGAAACTCGGTCACAATCTGTATATTTCTCGCAGCTGACTGGGAGAAACATAAGACGATCGCCTTGTGCTTACCCAGTAGTTCACGAACGCTATCTGGCGCGAACTTTCTCTGCCTACATCCCTATTAACTAAGTACTAATTTCTAGCGTAGGCTGATTGAACTTCAGGACCACGTGCCCTTTCTGAAGTGGAAATCTCGTTTCGATAATTTTCGACTTCAACGGGGAATCGGAATCATTTCCTTCTTGGTGAACCGAGCACGCCTTTACTGCCTCGATTAGGCAGCGTTTACTTTCCTAATAAGGGACAGATAATTTGAAATGTATCGTGTGACTATTATTGCCCTATTCGAATAACTACTATCATAGAAAATGTTGTACCGGGCGAGTTGGCCGTGCGGTTAGGGGCGCGCAGCTGTGAGCTTGCATCCGGGAGATAGTGGGTTTGAATCCCATTGTCGGCAGCCCTGAAAATGGTTTTCCGTGGTTTCCCATTTTCACAACAGGCAAATGCTGGGACTGTACCTTAATGAAGGCCACGACCGCTTCCTCCCAACTCCTAGCCCTTTCCTATCCCATCGTCGTCATAAGACCTATCTGTGTCGGTGCGACGTAAAGCCACTAGCAAAAAAAAATAAATTGTCGAATATCCTCCTCAACTTAAGGCTTTCCTATCAGAAACTGTACTAAATTTTGTTGAGTTACAGTCTGTAATATGCCATTATCGTCGTTCTGTCCAGCTCTATGGCTAAATGGTTAGCGTGCTGGCCTTTGGTCACAGGGGTCCCGGGTTCGATTTCCGGCAGGGTCGGGAATTTTAACCTTAATTGATTAATTTCGCTGGCACGGGGGGTTAGGTGTATGTGTCGTCTTCATTATCATTTCATCCTCATCACGACGCGCAGGTCGCCTACGGGTGTCAAATCAAAAGACCTGCATCTGGCGAGCCGAACTTGTCCTCGGGCACTCCCGGTACTAAAAGCCATGCGCCATTTCATTTCATCGTCGTTCTGCACATTAAGTAACGACTTTCCTACACATTCACGAGTATTTTGTTTATTTAATCTGTTTACCATCTAGAGTTGGCTTTTCCCCCAGACTGAGCGAGGGATCCCACCTCTACCGCGTCACTGAAGCGTGAGTCATTTGGTCGGGCATACAATTGAGGAGGAGTACCAGTACCTTGCCCAGGTGGCCTCACCTGCTATGCTGAACAGCGGCCTTGTGGTGGGGATGGGAAAATTCCAAGGAATAGACCAGGAAGAGGGAAGGAAGCGACCGTGGCCGTAAGTTAGGTAGCACGCCGGCATTTGCATCGAGAAGAAGTGGGAAACCACGGAGAACCACTTCGAGGATGGCTGACGCGGGAATCGAAATCCTTTTCTCATTTGACTTCCCGAGGCTCAATGGGTCCCAAATTTCGTGGCAGAGCCGGGAATCGAACCCGGCCACTACATTACAGAGGCGGACTTTTCTATACAATTTACGTAAATATGTCACTGTTCCCTGAAATGAAATGGCATATGGCTTTTAGTGCCGGGAGTATCCGAGGACATATTCGGCTCGCCAGATGAAGGTCTTTTGACTTGACTCCTGTAGGCGACCTGCGCGTCGTGATGAGGATGAAATGATGATGAAGACGACACATACACCCAGCTCCAGTGCCAGCGAAATTAACCAATGATGGTTAAAATTCCCGACCCTGCAGGGAATCTAACCCGGAACCCCTGAGACCAAAGGCCAGCTCGCTAACCATTTAGCCATGGAGCCGAACACTGTTCCCTCAGCTGAGTGTAGACACAGCGTTTCCAGCCTCTGACGTAGGCGTCACAAGCAAATTTTTAAAGAGATGTGTACCTTCAACACAATAATACGTACAGTACACATTCATCCTACTCTCAATCATTCTAGAATTACAGTAGTTTTCCATGATTTACGCTTTTCACTAGGGAATGGTACCAAAAGTATTAACGGCACGATTGCTTTCGTCTAAGGTCTGGTGCAAATTAAATATGAACTCATATACTGCCGTGTGGTCTAGATTGTGGTGATGGTGGTGGTGGTGATTATTGTTTCAAGAGGAAGTTCCGTGGTCTAGAGGTGCTGCCTGTTACCAAGAGGTCCCGGGTTCGATTCCCGGCCATGACAGGGATATTTACCTGGATCTGAGAGCTGGTTCGATCTGCACTCCGCCTACGTGATTACAATTGAGGAGCTATCTGACGGTGAGATTGTGATCTTGGTCTAGAAAGTCAAGAATAATGGCCAAGAGGATACGTTAAAGTGACCAAGCGTCACTTCGAAATATGAAGGCTTTCGGGATGAGTAGTGGTCGCTTGGTAGGCAAAGGCTCACAACGGCTGTTGCGTCATGTTGTTTGTCTTTTTATTTGTTTTGCAGTAATGATATCATACGGAGGTTGGAACTTAAATAGTGGCAACTATTTAGTTACAACAGATACAAAAGAGTTACATGTTAGCAACCTTTACTGCCCTTCAATTAGTCACCAGCGTTGTGTATAACTCGTTGCCAGCGATATGGAAGTCGTAGTATACCTTTAGCAGAGCCTGTTCTGTTGCTGGGCGAATGGAGCGGTCTGCTGCCTGTCGAATCTCTGCAACAGTTCTGAAACGAATGCTCACGAATCGTCTGGTTTCGATCACTGTCAAGTAACGCGGCAAGAGCATGCACTTCTTCTTCACTGACGCTTATAGGACGACCTGCCCGATGAATGTCCGCCACAGTTTGCCGACCATCGTTGAAGGCTTTTACCCAACGTGCCACAGTTCTGTAAGGCAATGGAGATTCTCCGCAAGCCTCTTGAAGACCTTGATGACACTGTCGTGCTGTACGACATCTGGCACATTCAATCTTGATCCAACTCTGTTGTTCCTTTTTGGAAAACATAGTGACAACGTTACGTTAGACCGCTAGCTCACAAGTGACTGTGTTTCTCTCGCTTGTGCGCACGCAGGTGACGTGGGAAGGGCGAGTCCATTTGCTCTGAGGTAGGTACGTAACCAACGTACAGTTTATTATTATTTTTTTATTTGATTGATAAATAGGGTTCCAGAGAGCAAGAGCTCTGTCAAGAGGAACAATACATAGATAATCACAACAATGGCGGATTAACGCATAAGGTCTAAAAGTGAAAGAGTAATAATAGTGGTTTTACATATACTTTAAGTATCACACTTTACCTAATGGACAGGATTATATTAAGTGGATTATTATCAGAGTAACAATATAGGAGGAACAACTTTTTGACTTTTAAGATTTGGAAATGAAAATATCAGAGAAATAACTATTACACATTTATAGTGCCTAACAGGTACTTCTTAAGCTTATTACGAAATGGCACAGTTTTTAGAGATGATTGCTATATTGTCAGGAATGCTGTTATATTCAGATATTAGTAAGTGTTGCACTCCCTTAGTGCCAAACCTTGTTGTATAATTTTGATGAACATGTAATTTATTTTTTTGTCTTGTCTTATATGAATGGATGTCAGTGACTTTAGGAAATTCAGAGTTGGTGAACATTTTATTATGCAAGACTTTATGAATAAGAAGTGATGCGTTTAATGAGATTAATTTCTTAAGAGGTAATATATTTGTTTCAGAGTACATTTTACTTCGAGAATATAGTTGATGAAATCCATACATAAATCTAATAACCCTGTTTTGTAAGACCTCCAAAGTATTTAAGTTATTTTGGGTTGCTTTGCCCAAAATGAAACACAAGTAAGAAAGTCGAGATTGTATCATTGTGAAATAAATTAGACGAAGAGTGTCAATTGTTAGTAGGTACTTAATCTTGCCAATGATACCAACCTAGACAGAGATTTTATTTTTTACGTTTAATATATGAGGTGTCCAGGAGAGGGCGCTATCAATTATTAGTCCAAGATATTTAACTTCTTTAACCCATTTCAACTTCGTAGTGCCAAATAATATATTTGTAGTTGCATTTAGGCCATTTTGTGATTTATCGAACATCATACAGACAGTTTTTGAGTAATTGGCTGTTAGAAGATTTTTTCTCAGCCATTTATCTAAGATATAACAGTCATGCTGGATATCTGCAACTATTTCATCTTCAGAATTTGATGAATAGAACAGTGAAGTATCATCTGCCAAAAGTGATATTTTACCCTTAAAAGAACACAGGGCTATGTCATTAATATATGTAAGAAACAAAATTGGACCCAATATGGAACCTTGTGGTACACCAAAGCAGATCTTTTGTAGCTCACTTTTATTCATACCAATCTGAACATATTGTTGTCGATTTGATAAGAAATCCTTAAACCAGAGCAGCGAGGGACCTCTCACACCTGCCTTTTCCAGTTTGTATATCATAAGTTCATGGCTAACAGTATCAAAAGCCTTTTTTAAATCAATAAACAGCCCAGCAGTCTTGTAACCTTTATCAATACAATTTTGAAGCTCAATTATAATGTACATTAAGGCAGGATTCACCCCAGCCTTTTCTCTGAAGCCATATTGAAATCTGGAAAAATAATTGCATTTTTCGAGGTAACTAATAAGCCTAACTTTGACAACAGTTTCTAAGATTTTAGATAATTCAGGTGGTACTGAGATGGGTCGGTAGTTTCCAGGGTCGGATCTATCATTCTGTTTGTGTATAGGAACCACTCTAGAGATCTTTAATGAATCAGGGACAATGCCTTTTGCCAAAGAGCAGTTGATAAATTCAGATATTGGACCAGAGAGTGCTCGATTACAGATTTTGAGAAGTTTACTGGAAATACCATCACTAGCAACTGAGCGAGCATGTTTGAGGGAATTGATTATTGTAGACACTTCTTCTGGAGAACATGGTTCTAGGAAAAGGGAATTAGGATGATTATTGATTGTAGCAGTATGTTCAGGATGTGGAACAATATTTGAAGATAGTGTGGCGGGGACTGAGATAAAATGATTATTCAGGGCATTACAAATGTCACTTTTGTCTTCAAAACATTCATTCCCTAGCTTGATACGTGCAGTATTGATTGTTGACTTTGAAGGTTTACCAAGAACTTCGTTTATGAGTTGCCAGGTGTGTTTAGTGTTGTGTAGATTGCTTTTAAATTGATTATCATAGTACGACTTCTTGAGAGTCCTTTTCAGGGTTGTAACTCTATTGCAGTAACTTTTATATTCTTCTTTAATTATACTGTTGTGTGGGTGTTTTCTCAATTTACTGTAGATAAGTGCTTTATGCCTGCAGAGTGATGCAAGTTCTGGTGTGCACCATGCATTCAGAATGGTGTTTGCATTTTGATGATGAAATTTTCTAACTGTCGATGCATAGTCAAGACCACTTTGAATGTATCTGGTTAAAGCAGCATATGAAGCATTTATGTCCCCACCATCTACCCACTGGAATTGGTGTTGCTCAAAATATGATCTAGCCCTTTCATAATCTATATGTTTATATGAGTGTCGTTTTGGCTCACTGGGAGTAGGCCTATAATTAGATGTTTTTGAAATATTTAAACTAAAGAGCAAGAGATTATGGTCACTCATATCATCAATTATGTTATCTACAGACCAGTTATTAAGTTTTATGCTGCATAGAAAGTGATCGATTAGTGAATTGTTCGAACTCAGCCTGGTAGGGTATATTGTGTTACAGTTTTTAAGGCCATAGCTCTGCATGAACGATTTATATTCATTAGTTAATACTGCATTTGAGAGTAAATTTATGTTAAAGTCACCAACAACAATTATATTTCTATGTTTTATTTTGTTGAGAATTATTTCTATGTCATCACATACCTGTGTCCAGTTTGAAGTGAATGGATTGTAAACAGCTATAATAATATAACTACACCCTGACTTAGAAATCTCCAGAACCAGAATATTATGATGCTTTTGGACATTATAGATGATATTACATTGCCACAATTTGTTTTTAGCGTAAATTGATACTCCCCCACCCGTAAGTGATTTTTCAGAAGGAATTCTAAAGGAATGAAATGCTTCATAACCTGTGATATTGTAAAAGTTAGACTCATCACCGTTTACAGACAACCATGTTTCGACAACAACTATAAAATCGATATTCTGAATTAACTCTATGCGATCAGCAATTATCTCTAACTTACCATTTCGCATGCTACGAGAATTGAGATACATTATTCTCAAGGTTGGAGCAATTGTTCCAAGTGAGGTAACCAAGTCACTATATTGAAAGTATGATTTCCATTGTCTTTCTGTCATTAGTGTAGTTTAAAAGAAGAGGAAGAGAAACAAATATACATAAATATAAAACATAAGAAGGAATCTGTGAAGACTGACAGCTCATTTAGGCCTAGATGCTGCGAGCCTAATCAGTTTTTCAATATCGTCTTGACATTTTATTGTAAATACTTCGAGGGAGGTGGCAGAGATTTTTGCCAGAATCCTCCCTTGTCTCACAAATTCACGTTCAATTCCCTTTGTCCTAGCATCACGAGCCTTCTTGAAGAGAGATTCATTGTAGGGCGTAAGGTGTTCGTTCAAGTATATATTCACTTTTGGACCACCAAAGCCTAGGAGAGAAGAGGTTAGGATCTTCTGGCGTCTTGCTGATTTCAAAAGAGCATCCTTTTTCCAGCGTTATCCAGTATTAGATTCCGTTGCTTAGCCTCTCCACAGCCGTGTTGCCACTATTTAAGTTCCAACCCTCGTATTAGCCCAAGTTATCAGCGAAACATGTGACTCACTCAGTATACTAGGCTGATGATCAGCTGTCTCAAGGCCCTTATATATGTAGTAAGAATAAGGATTATATGTGAGCTTGCATTTGGGAGATAGTGGGTTCGAATCCCACCGTCGGCAGTCTTGAAGATGGTTTTCAATGGTTTTCCATTTTCACACCAGGCAAATCCCTTAATTGAACCCACGGCCGCTACCTTCCCTTTCCCATCCTTCCGTCGCCGAAAACCTTCGATGTAGTGCGAACAAGTAGCAAAGAAAGTAAAGGATTATATAACATGCAAAATGACTGGCATTTAAGAGTGCTTAAATGCGAGAGATCTACAGATTTAGACACATTATAGAAGGAGATTCCGGCTCACTGGTTCACTTAAAATCAATTGCATTAATTCATTTAATTAATTAATATCTATTGCATTCTATCCTTACCGTATTGTGGAGTTCAGGTTTAGGAAGACATTATTTGAATTGAGATGTCAGTTGTACATGCTCTGCTATTGCGGATTTAGATGTCGAGTTGAGGGCTGAAAAGGCGTACACACATCATTTGAGATAAATGGAAAGAACATTGGGATAACAACTACAATAACTCAAGCAGATAAATTCTGAATCTTATCAAAATTCGTAAGTAGATAACAGATTTTAAAAATTGTAATAATTAATTCTAGCTTTGGGTAGAGTATTGGGTGTGCCAGTTCCGAGTATACGGTAATGCAGATCGTCTTAGGTTTTCCACATAACTTTCATAGACAAAGGTCTAATTAATTATACGTTTAAATAATAATAATAATAATAATAATAATAATAATAATAATAATAATAATAATAATAATTTATCGTCCCTTCAAATGGAAGTGAATTTAAAAGACGCTGGGATGTTGGAAATTTGTTCTACAGGAGTTTTTGGACTTGCTGGAAGCCAGCGTCGAATTTAACTGCCCTCTTTCCTAACCGACCTCACTTAATCAACTCTTGTTCTCTTCCGTCCCCATCCTCGGCTGGGAACGAATCCGAAGTACAGAGAGTAACAGTGTGAGTAACTGAGCTAGGAGAACTGTGATATATTATTTCTTTTTCTTTCTTTCTTAATCAGTGTACCCTCCAGGGTTGGCTTTTCCCTGAGACACAGCGAGGGAACTCACGTCCACCGCCTCAACGGCAGTGTCCTGGAGTGTGTGACTTTAAGTCAGGAAGTTACAACTGGGGAGGAGGAGGATCAGTACCTCGCCCAGGCGGCCTCACCTGCTATGCTGAACAGGAAGGGAAAGACAAGGAAGAGGGAAGGAATCGTCCGTGGTCTTAGGTACCATCCCGACATTTGCCTGGAGGCGAAACCATTTCGAGGATGGCTAAGGTGGGAATCCACCCCCCTCTGCTCAGTTGATCTCCCGAGGCTGAGTGGACCTCGTTCCCGCCCTTGTTCCATTTTTCAAATTTCATGGTAGAGCCGCGAATCGAGTCCGGGCCTCGGCGTGTGGCAGCAAATATCACTAAACACTACACCACAGACGCGGACAATTATTATTATTATTATTATTATTATTATTATTATTATTATTATTATTATTATTATTATTATTATTATTATTATTATTAAATTCCTTTCTTTCCTTTTTGGTATAATTCCACAGTATACATTCTGAATTATCCAATGACCAGTCTTCTTCGAGTCCATGCAGATTTTATACCGTTTCACAACTACAAACAGGAAACAGCTAGCGAGTTTTTACGAACTTATCACCTAATAAAATTAAACGCTGCCATTTGAAATGACATAATACATAATCGTTATTTATGAAGGAGGGCCCCATAGTCCAGGATGAAAATTATTTTAAAAGAAGCAGGTAGATCTTCCAGATGGTGAAGCTGTCTTTGTATACGATGTAATAACTCTAGCTTTACGACATTTATTGAAAGAGAGCCGTTGATAGAACAGCACAGAACTTGTCTATATTCATCTTCGTGAAGCAGGTGGATCTGTCCAAGACGCTGTCGCAACTTCACAGTAGCAACATTTCGTCCTAATATAAGAATGCCTCACAATGAACCTGAACCGGAAATGTTTAGCCAGTGCTATCAGATATTTTTCTTTGGAAACTTGTTTAAGGTCAATAAACTGCCATAACATGCAAAACTCGTCAATGACGGATTATTAATATTTCTATGTCAAAGATGGATTTGGCAAGAAATTCAGCTTCTTTTTCTTCTTCTTTCTTTCTTTCTTACTTTCTTAATCTGTTTACCCACCAGGGTTGGTTCTTCTTTCGGACTCAGCGAGGGATCCCGCCTCTACCGCCTCAAGGGTAGTGTCCTGGAGCGTGAGGCATTGGGTCGGGGGTACAACTGGGGAGGATGACCAGTACATCCCCCAGGTGGCCTCACTTGCTATGCTGAACAGGGGCCTTGTGGGGGGATGGGAAGATGGGAAGGCATAGACACGGAAGAGGGAAGGAAGCGGCCGTGGCCTTCGCCTGGAGAAGTGGGAAACCACGGAAAACCACTTCCAGGATGACTGAGGTGGGAATCGAACCCACCTCTACTCAGTTGACCTCCCGAGGCTGAGTGGAGCCCGTTCCAGCCCTCGTACCACTTTTCAAATTTCGTGGCAGAACCAGGAATCGAACCCGGGTCTCCGGGAGAGGCAGCTTATCACACTAACCACTACACCACAGAGATGGACCACAGCTACATCTATTGGCATTATGTCGAACTACGTACATCATAGCTTCTGTTGCCTTCCACAGATATATATATATATATGAGAAACTTAAGCTGGTACCAGTTATGGGTTAAAAGAACAATGCAATGATGACCTTCATACTTTTCAGTGAAAAAATCTTTCAGTGAAATGAATATTTTTTTTTTTTTCCATTTTGGGGTTTATCTCTCTAAAAGCACGAGTGACATGCAACATTTACTCCTAGACATTACCGCTTTGGGTATTCTGACTAATGGAACTTTTTACATGTATCAATGAAGTTTGCAATTGACGGAAAGAACCTGGAACATGTTTTTCTCATCGACATTTTCACCAGGACATAGTGACTCTAAATCGACTAAACTCTGCGCATGGTTTATTCATTGTTACGAGTACTTAATGAACAATCTTTGTTAGGTTACATGTAAGAGAAGGCCATCTGATTTTAATCTTGTCGGAATAGACGAAGCACCAATCAGACAACGTAACTGAGGCTGAGTGTATTCTGTCTTACATTCATGCAGATCTGGGAAATGAATCGGGCTGCTCAAGCCAAAAATTATAATACTAACCTATAGAACATGGATGTGGATATTTTCAGTTTAATCATCCACACTATGGCCTAAAAATATACCATTGTAATAAAAAACCTACTGTTGATTCAGAAGTGAAACCTAAAAAGGATCGAAGTCATAGGTCGATAATCGGGAGTAAAGGCACGATACCTCGAAAATTCCTTGAGTTCTGGAAGACATTCTACCTGCCAAAATCTTTGTTTAATGACATTGCATTTTATGCCTGAAAATCGTCATGAGTATTTTAAGAAACCGTCTTCGGTAATTTTCTATAAAATTCACTAGAATTTTATTTATTTTTCCATTAATTTACACTATATTTGCTGGTACTGTATTAAGTATACTTTGACTTGTAGGCAACCTTTAAATATAAAAAATATAAAATCACCAAGAAGGGGTTGTGCTAGATTAACGAACGTTGGTAGGCGTGTTTATACATCTGAAAGATGACGTTGATTCAAATTTCCCGCAAATCCCATTAGCGTGGCATTTTGACGTTGCACATCAGGTTTGCTATAAATAAGGGCTGTACTGTGCGAGAGCGTTAGTACCTGTGAGATTGGATGGAGTGAGTGTGAGTGGGTCAAGAATGCCTTTACGACGACGAAAACGCCAGTATCAACAGTTCACTGCGGTTGAACGTGGCCTTATAACAGGGCAACGTGAAGGTGGATTTTCCTTCCGCGCTATTGCAGAACGACTTGGCAGGAATGTCTCCACTGAGCATGCGTGCTGGCAGCAATGGTCACGAGAAGGTACGCTCGCAACAAAACCGGGCTCCGGACGTCCCCGTCGCACCACCGAGAAGGAGGACCGTCGTATTCTGCGTATGGCTGTGGCGAAGCGGACTGCACCTGCAGCAGCAATTCGAGCGGCAGTTGGCACCACAATGACGCAACGAGCTGTTCGAAATCGGTTACTTGAAGGACAGCTCCGAGCCAGACGCCTTGCGGCGTGCATTCCACTTACTCCAAACCACCGCCGTCTGCGACTTCAGTGGTGTCAAGCGAGAGCTCATTAGAGGGTGGAGTGGAGGTCCGTTGTGTTTTCCGATGAAGGCCGGTTTCACCTTCGTCCCAGTGATGGCCGTGTGTTGGAATCCAGATGAGCGCCTACATTCCACATGTCTACGGCGTCGACACACTGGACCTGTACCGGGAGTTCTGGTCTGGGGAGCAATTTCCTATGACAACAGGAGCACACTCGTGGTTATCCCACGCACCCTGACTGCAGATGTGTGTACGTCCGTCTGGTGATTCGACCAGTTGTGCTGCCATTCATGAACAGCATTCCCGAGGGTGTTTTCCAACAGGATAATGCACGCCCCCATGCTGCTGTTGAAATCCAACGTGCTGTACAGAGTATCGGCATGTTGCCCTGGCCTCCTCGATCCCCGATTTGTCCCCAATCTAGCACATAGGGGACATCATTGGACGACAACTCCAGCGTCATCCACAACCGGCGTTAACCGTTCCTTTATTGACCGACCAAGTGCAACAGGCATGGAACTCATTCCACAAGCTGACTTCCGGTACCTGTACGACACAATGCAAGCACGTTTGCATGTCTGCATTCAACAGTCAGGCGACTACACCGGTTATTAATGGACCAGCATAGTACATTTGCGATAGCTTTTCTCGCGCGGATATTAACCTGTAGTCTTGTACTTTTAATCAATTAAATATGTTACCTCGAAAAATATGTTGCCAAAGTTTCCGTATTATATATTCCGCATTTCATGGTGTTTGGATATTTCTTCCGCCACTGCATATTAATAGTCCATTTAGAATTTCCAGTTACTGACGCAAGTGCGATAACAGGTATAACTTGAAAACAATTTTCTCTCACCCGTAGGTAACTAATGCAGATATGGAGCTCGAATTATTATTATTATTATTATTATTATTATTATTATTATTATTATTATTATTATTACTTGTATGTATGGCTGTGAAGTGTTACATCATGTTAGTATTTGTATTATTATTACGATAGATCGCGTTGTGTGTGAGGTAATCTCATGGAACATATGTTGTACATAGACATTGATATCAGTTTCGTTAATGTAAATACCTGCAAATTAATAGTATAATTTATTCTTACCTGTATATATAAATTGCAATCCACAAATGTGAAATACACTGTAACTTCCAGAATGGTACAGGCACGAGAACAGTGGAGAATATTCAGTAGCCTACATTGTATTCTGTGTATTCATGCACTCTAGAATTTTCATGAAGGTATTTCTTGTAATGTAGCTTTCTAGAAGTCTTGCCAGACACATATAAGAGGACGATCTTGACGGTAAAAGTTAGTTGTTGGACGAGTTGTGGTTTGGAAATTATTGGAAGAGAGTTATTGTTTAGTAGCACGTGGCTGACATGCTGAGCCAGGCAGTCTCCATGTTCAATTGATCGGTAGTCATCTGTTTTATATGGTATTCGGTGTCAGTTGTCAACTGTTTAAAGGCGGCGGCTTTGTTGATATCCTACAAGTGAAGTGTTTTTGTTTTATGGTACGGTGATTAAGGTTATGTGTGTATGAATCTGTGAATAGTAAATAAAAGTATTGTACCAACTGATAGCATATTGTGTGCGTCTGTGAGGATACGTTAACTGGCGACCGTGTGGCAGGACTATTGAATCTATTGGACTCGAAAATGAAGAACGACCGGAGTACCGTGGTGATGCTTAAATAGTTACTTTCCTTGGCTAAAAACATCGAGGCCCAGGAAGGAAAACTGGAGAAAAACATCGAGGCCCAGCTGGAAAAACTCGAGGAGAAAATCGGGGCCTAGTTAAAGACCGGAGTGACGTCAGAAGAGGGAGCCGATTACCCGACCACTGGACTTCGTGGGCAGGAGATGGAGGTACGACGCAGCCCGCAGTCATGTTTGACCAGCGAGGAAGCTGTGGGAGAGTTCGGCGGGCGCGACGGTGTCCACCAGTCGGACTCGGCTAATACCACTATAGTACTAATCAACTTCATAATAAAAGAATCCTTACCAAAATCTAAATAGTATACATAATTTCAACTTCCATATGTTATTATTCATGCAATAGCCATTAACAACGCCACATCCCCAATTCGGTTAGAGAAAGCTGTTAACAAACCCGCATTATAAGATTTAACATTCTGATAATAAAAAGCCAAACGATAAGAAACAAGTCATAACCCGTCTCATCCTAATAAAATTCTAATTAAATTTGTTCTGATAATTAAAAACATTATTTTCTCATTGAAACTTACTGTAAAATGATTTCCAGCACTACTCCTGTTGTCCACACAGTACAGCAGGTAGAAAGCATTCCGAATGATTGCTGCAATACTTTTCTAACTTTGAATGTTGTATAATGGAACAGTGCCTAAATTGAAAAAATGGATTGCTACAGAATGAAACTTCACTACGGATGGTCGAGTAGCCTTCTGTCAGGAATTCTCCAAGCCAGTAAGTTTCCTGTAACTAACCTAAAAACTGTACTGCAAAACCCTAGCACGCTTACAGAATTATACGTAAGATTTCTGCTTGTGAGCAGAAATTGTGCAGCATAAGTCTGAAGCTGCGCACATTGCTAGTGTAGCTAGAAGAAATAAGGCCAGCAGCAACAGTAAGAAAATACTTATTTCTAATAATAATAATAATAATAATAATGGTTCGAACCCCACTGGCGGCAGCCCTGAAAATGGTTTTTCGTAGTTTCCCATTTTTACACCAGGCAAATGTTGGGGCTGTACCTTAATTAAGGCTACGGCCGCTTCCTTCCCACTCCTAGCCCTTTCCTGTCCCATCGTCGCCATAAGACCTATCTGAGTCGGTGCGACTTAAAGCAACTAGCAAAATAATAATAATAATAATAATAATAATAATAATAATAATAATAATAATAATAATAATAATAATATTGGATTTACGTCCCGAGGTGCTGGAATTTTGTCCCGCAGGAGTTCTTTAACGTTCCAGTAAATCTTCGGACACTAGGCTGACGTATTAGAGCACCTTCAAATTACACTGGACTAAGCCGGGTTCGAACCCGTCAACTTGATTTCAGAAGGCCAGAGCTCTACTAACTGAGTCACCCAGCCCAGTATGCTTATTTTTTCATAGTTGGCAATCCTGAAGATAACTCACCTATGCCAGGATTTTGGGACGCAAATTTCCCCTGGAACGTACTAACCAAACCAACTATGAAAACATTCTTAGAAGACACTAGTGGCCACATCCACGAAGCAAAACCTAAGAGATATCTATTTCAAGCATAGGTGAAACCTAAATTGAAGGTTCATACCATCTAAAAATCCGGGCCCTACACGTGGCACTTCACGGCACACCAACTAGTTTCGGATAGTAAGTCACCGTTCCACACAAGATATCAGAAACACTCCTCTTGCAATACCAATTCTGGCTCTGATTTCTACATCGGAATTCCATTATTGTCTTAGCCAGCTACTATGTAATCGAAGTGTGATTCCAGTAAGAGCGTTAACAGCGATGCTCGTTTCTTGCTTGCTGTTTAATAAGAATTTTATTTCTGAATATTTAATTTAAGGGCAAACTGTTCGCTTAATTCGTCATATTTTTAATTTAATTACATCCATATTTGTACGAATAGAAGCTATTTTCTTCATACAGTGTGTTCCTAACTATTATATTCAAATTCAAAGAAGATTAAAGAAAGTAAATTTCATTTATGAGCCTATTTCCGAAGTAGAAGTGTGTGTCACGTCAGATAAGCTCAATTTCTCCAGCAGCAAGGAAGCAGATGTGTAAAAGAAACGATTGGAATTTTTAAAAATTCTACATTTACACCTCCATTAATTTTTAAATGTATTTACGGAAACGTTTAAAACTATTTCCATTTTTAATGTTCGCTGTTTATATAACTCATTTTCGGAACCGATCGAGTGGCTGCGCGCTTCGCGTCACGTAGGTTGCATTCGGGAGATAGTGGGCTCGAACCCCACGATCGCAGCCTCGAAGATGGTTTTCCGTGGTTTCCAATTTTTACACAAGACGAATGCTGCTACTGTACCTTAAGCAAGGCCACGGTCGCTTCTTTCCCACTCCTATGCCTTTCCTGCCCCATCATCGCCGTAAGACCCATCTGGGCCGATGCGACGTAAAGCAAATCAAAAGACCTTTCGGACAGTGTTGGTGTTGTTTGAGTCATCAGCCTATAGACTGGTTTGATCCAGCTCTCCATGCCGCCCTATCCTGTGGTAACCTTCCCATTTTAACGTAACGGACATTGGGTCATTAATGAAATTTGCTTCTATTGGCCTCCTCCTTTAGGATCTGCCTAGCTAGTAATAATGTTATTGTGTTTTACATCCCACTAACTACTTTTTGATGGTTTTCGAAAACGCCGAGGTGCCGGAATTTTGCTCCGCAAGAGTAAATCAACCGACATGAGGCTGACGTATTTGAACACCTGCAAATACCACCAGAGTGAGCCAGGATCGAACTTGCCAATTTGGGATTAGAAGGCTAGCGCCTCAATCGTCTGAATCACTCAGCCCGGTTCTGCCTAACTGAGGTGGTAATGATGTATTCGCTTGTTCTGGAAAGGTGTTTGTTCGATTCTCGCTTCATAAAGTCGAGGAGCTTCGACATTTTTGGTCCTGAGGTACGTTCAGTCTACAAAGTTCATCCTTAAGAACAAGTACGGCCAAGAATACAGCTAACTTCTCTTGTTGCCGAAGCTGTGAACGGAGAAAGTCTTTACATTCCACTTTAAAGTCCTTCATGCCTTTGCGAAGATGTCTTTACATATTTCGGCTTAATCTTCTATCCTGGTGAATTTGAATATCTCATTTTTGGACAACGTAGGTTAGTTATATGAACCATAAACCTTTGTACTATGTTTCGGTATCGCGCGCAGTATGATTCAACATTAATTTTACTTAAACCTAACAATTTCTAGTTAACTCACTCAGAGCGGGTAGTTGGCCACCAAAGCATGCCTTTTGTGTGTCATATTGCGTGCAGAATGGAACAAGCCTGAGAGATGAGAACATCAACACAACTGATACGTGGTCATCATCAGAATGGGAACTGCCACTTTCAAAATCTGACATGCAATAATGGAGATATTTCTAAATTATTCTGACTCATTCCACAACGGCTATCCAACTGGAATCCTAGCCATTCGTTTAGTAACTTAATTGGTGTAATTTTCAAAGCAATCAACATAAAGAGGAGCTATCAGGACGAGATTTTAAGTATGCGTCATCCCCAGGGGCTTTTAACTTGGAAGCGTGGGTTGGCGACTACGGGGCCCTTAGCTGAGTTCTGACATTGCTTCCACCTACCGTTGCCAGGCTCCTCACTTTCTTCTATCGTATCTGACCTCCCTTGGTCGACTCTTGTTCTTTTCTGACCCGATAGTATTAGGTTTGCGAATCCTAGGTAGTATTACATTTTCACGCCCTTCGTGGCCCTTGTCTTTCTTTGGCCGATACCTTAATTTTATTTTTTCCCTCTGATTAGTATTAATAGAGGATGGTTGCTCAATTGTATTTCCTCTTAAAACGATAATCGCCATCACATCAGTATGCGTCAAGTAATTACAAAAGCTAAAACAGGAATGGACATTCATGCTCATTTTTAGTAGATGATAGAAGGCGTATGATTAAGGGAAAATATGTTGACCGAACTGATGGATTGTGGGATCGGGGATAGGTTTCCATAGGACATGAAAGGCAGTGAAATAAAATCCGCACACGAATATTTTTTTTCGCTACACGGAAAAATATAGAATCATGGATATGCTGTTAGACTTAGAAAACGAGAGAGCAAGTAAAAATTCTTTGATTTCTCCCGTCTTAGTAGTCTCTTGCTACATCCACAGGTGTAGATAATGCATCCTTTGCCTCCATCCACGGAAGAGATACGGAGCTCTGATAAATCGAAAGAAAAATGAGTGTATCCACAAAGGAATGGTAAGAAATAGGAAGACATTCTAGACATCATAAATTTATTATTATTATTATTATTATTATTATTATTATTATTATTATTATTATTATTATTATTATTTACAATTGCTTTACGTCGCACCGACACAGATGGGTCTTATGGCGGCGATGGGATAGGAAAGGACTAGGAGCGGGAAGGAAGCGGCCGTGGCCTTAAGGTACAACCCCAGCATTTGCCTGGTCTGAAAATGGGAAACCAAGGAAAACCATCTTCAGGGCTGCCGACAGTGGGATTCGAATCCACCATCTCCAGGATGCAAGCTCACAGCTTCGCGTCCCTAACCGCACGTCCAACTCGCCCGGTATTATTATTATTATTGTTATTACTGGATCTATGCTGCTCCGCAGTATTCTTTAAAATAGGCCATATAACTCAACTTAGTATGCCGGCCGTAGTCATATTGTTTTGTCTGCTCTTTCCAATAATCTTATGAACATTTTATACCGGTACTTTTGATTCATTGGTAATGTAGCTTATAACACTTCTTTCCAGACAATATTCACTGTGCTTTGACCATTGGTGTGTATCTGGACAGCTTCTTTTTCAATAGTTTGTCCCCGCGCTTTATTACTGGTCATACAGAAGTGTAGTCGTACTCATACTTTCCCGTCTGCGCCCACGTCTTCTTCTTCTTCGTCGACTGTTTTCTCTTAGCAGCATGTAAGTTATTAGGAACGTTCTGCCATCTGTTGAGTATATTAGGAAGCTGGGGAAGGTCAGAGAATCAAAGAGTATATAGCAGAGAATGGTATTCTTCCATGCTCAGAGGAAATGTATACTCTCTACCTTGACAGAGAGTAATCAAATGTGGGTGCATGTAATCGCATTATTAAGGATGAAAATAACATATATGATAATATTAATAATAGTGTAAATTGCTTAGCGACCCTCTAAGTACAGAATGTATTGCTGGCTAGGGTAAGCCATCACCTGCCATTATTGGAGTGGTCATATAGTGATTTGATTTAACGATTACTCAAAGTTGACTGAACTTAGAGACCTGTAATGATTGTCTAATGATTCACCGGCAGGTAATTCCGGAGAGAATAAATAATTAATGAAGCAAACTGGTCCAATAGAAGGGCTAGGCGGATTGAACAAAGCTGTTTTAGTAAATTCTTTTAGTATATTAATTATTATTATTATTATTATTATTGTACCGGGCGGTACACCTCTACTCTGTTTATTTAAAAGTTGCGCCAGTTGAAACTCCTCTTCTGGAGGAAGGTGGAACTTTATCTATTCTATTAATTCTCTACTGTCTCAGAAGATGTCACCACGTGGAAAATTTTTGAGTTTTTGAACTGTGTCACTTTTGATGTGTTTTTGTTTCGCTTGAAGTAAGAAGTGTGAACTTTCTCTTCTAGAGGACACTACTGAAGAATTACAATAGTGCAACCTAGTGCGGAGTTAAAGAACTATTTTGTTGGAGAAATTTTTATTTCAAGAGTTTGTTCTTTGTTAAATTTCGTTCTGTCATGGTTTAAGTTGGCTGTATACCCCTCTTTTTCCCCTTATTTTGGATCTAGCCAATCCCGAATTTCTTTAATTAATTTTCCACCAATAATGTGTTTCTTTTTCCTCTATGTAGGGGTTTCTTTTTCCGAACCAATAAAGATTTTGTGGGAGGGTGTTTTCTTTCCCCTAACGCCTAGAATCTTCCGCGAGAGGATATAAACTGCTGATTTTGGGGTCTCCGGGCCACTTCTGTTCCATCTTTCAGTGTATTAAGTACATAGCAGGAGGCGGGAAGCGCCTCTTTCTTCTTCAGCCGTTCAACACCAGGTAATGGCCTATTAATAACTTCTTTTCTTGCTAGGTCGGCAGTTTAACACTCGCGGCGGGTTCGAAGCATTTCCATCATGTAACCTTTTCCTAAAATGTAATTACTCTTTTCATCTTTTTCTTGTAAAGCTACATATTGGGATAGAGAGTGCTAACCCTCTCGAGCTCCCACTCACATTTGTTTTGAGGTGAACTTATTTTCTCAAACTTTTCTTCGTTTATGGAATGTAAAGTGTTCTTCTCTAAGTCACCTCTGTAGTATGGGATTAGCCCTTGCGTTAGTGGCCCAGAGCCAGATTAGGTTTTAAAAACAAGGTGTATTAGGAGTGCAAGTTCGCCTCCTCTCAAATTGTTATTTTAGAGGTCATGTAATCAACCTTCTTTTCATGTAATAGACCTCTGTAGGTTGGGTATTTTACCCCTGTGAATACGTCCTTAGAGGACAGCTTGAAGGTAGAGTTTGGTTTGGCCTTTGAGAGGCTTAAATTTTAAGAGCGGATCGCTCTTTTGAAAATGGAGTGTCATATGCCTCGTGGAGGCTTTTCTGTGTAATTCGGAGCCAGGGGCTCCTAGGGATGAATGGGGTTTTCTGCCCCTCTGTTAAAACTGGTGTTTGTGGTAAAACTGAGCTGATCGCAGAAGTCAGGGCGTGAAGCCCAAAACCTGTAAATATTGTATCTCCCCTTGTTTTGCTACATTGTACCTGCCATGTCTGTTATTGCTTTGTTTTTGAAAAGAAAATATAACCTAGTTAAATTTTAGATTACTTTTACATTAACTTTGATTCCGTAGTTTGAAACCCATTCACGCCCGCACCTTCTTACGCCTCTACCTACCGCTAAAACACGGTAACAAGTGGTAGCAGAGCGTGGTTGAATGGGTCTCAATTTAGCCCCTTTTGACGGCTAAACATTGCTTTGATTCGAACTCTAACAATTTTCTCAGTTGCTGGAATTTTTTGAGTTTTTCAAAATTGTTCTGTCATCATGCCCGGCCCTCGCGATGTTCTCCTCCTTAACTACTTGCGCAAAGAGGAGTTGATATATGAGTTAACTATCAGAAACGTTCAATCTGGAGGCACGGTTGCAATAGATACTAACAAGCTTAGAGAGTCCCTTGATTTGCCCATTTCCATCCCCAATTTGGGAGAGAAAGAAATTAATGACTCTCTTTCCACGATTGTCGAGAATATTACTGGGCTAGCATCGGTAGTCAGCTTTTTTGATGAAAACGATCCATCTCCTAATCAAATTAAGCGTGTGCAAGGCAGGCTGTATCACTTTGCAAATAGAGTTAATGATCTATTGTCTCTAAAGGTGAATGACGTTCAGAGGAAGCAAGCTAATACGCTCCTTGAAACTATTTCTGAATTGTCTAATAAGGTCACTCAATTGCTAACCGGCGAAGTTCCTCCCAAAACTGATCAACCCGCCACAGTGAACGTAGGTAGCGAGGAAGAGCCTCCTCAGGGAGAAGTCAATAGGATAACCGTTGCTGCTCAAACTATCTCTGCCCCATCGAACAACGAATCTGAACGCCGTGCGTCATTGAGTAACATCCGCTCTGAATTAACTTCTTTGCCCTTGAAACCTTTAACGACTATGTCACCTGGGTTCAGCAGCTTGCCTCATCCATTGGCAATGTTGCTTAGAGGTATCTCTAAGTTTTCCGTCAACACCACCAGTGACGTAATTTCATTTTTAAGATTTCTAGTGGAATTTCAGGATCATGCCCTTGTGTTTTCTCTTTCCCCATGTCAAATTTTGCAAATTATCTATCCTTATGCTATTGGTGTTCTATCTGACAAAATAGTTAGAGCCATTGCCGAGCAATCTTCTATTGAGGATTTCCATGCCCATTTGCTAGCTAACTTCATCCCGGCTAGGGCCAGGTCCTCCCTTATTCAGAAATACTATTATCGGGTACAGCGCTTGGATGAAAACCTGGCAGACTTCATCCAAGATATTAAGTTTTATACTAGGGTGTTTGCTCTCCACTTCCCTGAGGATCAGATCGTGCAAGCTATTGTTGAAGGGATTTCACCACCCTACAGGTCATATTTGTGTTTCGCGGCGTGCCCGCAAACCTTCTCTGAACTGGAAGCATTAGCCGTCTCTGCGGAAGGAGTTAGGTATGCCGATTCCTTGCGTGTGGCGAAAGAACCCCCGCCTTCCTTTAGTAACACTCGGCCTCCACCTCGCCGACCAGTCAATCCCCGTAAATGTTATGCTTGTGGGTCGCCTGACCATCTGCGGAATAAGTGTCCTCTGATCAAGTCAAGTGGGACAAGGAATGGAGCAGAGTCATCACAAGGCTGTTTTAAGTGTGGGGCCTTCTCACATATCGCCAAGAATTGCCCAAACTCAAATAGCACCCCCTCCTGCTCAACTTCTGGTGCAAATTCCAGCTATGCCAATAATAAAAAGTGACTAGTGGCGTCGGCTGAGCCGACTTATCCATATTCCCGAGACTCAGCCCCTAGTAAACAGGTTGTAAATGCAGAGAACGACCAGTCTTCAAATTCATCTTTTGAATGCCCTAAAGAATGTCTTAGGATTGCGGCGGATACCCCCGCACCTGTTCCTTTTCTTAAGATTGAGGTAAATAACGAGCCTATAACAGCTCTCTTAGATTCAGGTAGTGTTTGTTCGATTATTGCGGCTGAATGGTATTCTAAATTGAAAACGGTTTGTAAACTTCCTGACTATGTCTCTTCTCCTGTTCAATACGTTTCGGCTAATTCATCTCCATTAGAAATTCTAGGTTCCTTACTGGTCAAAATTCGTGTTTTTAAGTTTACATGGAAAGTTAAATTGTTTGTGGCCAAGCAATTGTCTTGCCCCATTATATTGGGAGCTGACTTTATTTCTCACACTGGTCTTGTGCTCGATCTCCAGAGGAGGTCGTGCACATTCAAATTTGCGTCCAATTGTAGAATTCCCTTGTTAAAGTGTAATTCTGGATTATGTTCATCTATTTCGCCTACCCAGGATGAGATGTTGTTAGACCTTAGACATCTACCTGAGGAGCAGGCTGATAGTATTCGGAAACTGTGTCAGTCGTTTCCCGAGGTGTTCTCTGATACTCTTGGTGTTACTGACCTTATTGAATACAAAATTGAGGTCACGGATTCGATTCCTGTTCGCTTTCCACCGTATAGGCTATCTCCACCTAAAATGAAGGCTCTGAAAGAAATAATCGATCAGATGTTGAAGGATGGTATTATTAGGCCCTCTAAGTCAGCGTATTCTTCGCCTATTTTTCTAGTCCCGAAACCCCAAGGAGGCTTCAGGCCTGTCATTGATTACAGGGCTCTCAATCGGAAGGTGGTGTTGCAATCTGTGCCCCTTCCCGACCTCCATTCTTGCTTTGCATGGTTTCGTAAGGCCAAGTTCTTCACGATCTTGGATTTGAATCAGGCCTATAATCAAATTCCCCTTGCCGAAGAGTCTAAACATCTTACTGCGTTTGCCACGGACTGGAATTTATACGAATACAACCGCGTGCCTTTCGGGCTCCCCACGGGGGCAGCTGTGCTCACTAGGCTACTAGATAGGGTCTTTTCCGACATCAAATTTGAGTACTTATATCACTACTTGGATGATGTCGTCGTATTTTCCGAGACTTTTGAAGAACATCTAGATCATCTGCGAGAAGTTCTCGATCGCCTTCGTAAGGCTGGGTTAACTGTTAAGTTGTCCAAGGTTGCCTTTGCTAAGCCCTCAATGTCATTCCTAGGGCATATTGTGTCACCCGATGGGGTAGCTGTCGATCATTCTAGAACACAGGCCATCCGTGATTTTAAACCTCCTAAGGACATCAAAGGTATCGCTAGATTCATTGGTATGGTGAATTTCTTCAGGAAGTTCATTCCTAACTTTGCTAATAGAGCGGCGCCCTTAAACCTTCTTCGTAGGAAAGGCATCAAATTCGAGTGGGGACCTTCTCAACAAGCCGCTTTTGAAGACCTTAAATTAGCTCTTTGTAATGCCCCTGTACTTGCTATGCCTGATTTCTCGAAGAAATTCATCGTCCAAACCGACGCGTCGTCGTCAGCAGTAGCTGCAGTTCTTCTTCAAGAGACTGAACTAGGGAGGCGACCCATCGCCTATGCGTCTAGGACATTGTCAGCTCAAGAAGTAAAGTACTCCATATATGAGCTTGAAGGTTTGGCAGTCTTATTCGCCTTAGAAAAGTTCCGTCTCTATCTGGAACACGTCAAATTCGATCTGGAGACAGATAATCAAGCCTTAAGCTGGGTCTTAGGTAGGCCGCGTCGTACTGGTCGTATAGCCCGCTGGGCTATTCGTATTTCCGCCTTCCAGTTTGATGTTAGACATATCAGAGGTACCGAAAATGTTGTTGCTGATGGACTCAGCCGTATGTTTTCTAACGACGTCGAGACCCATGAACCTGTCGACAGTTCATCACCTTCCGAGTCCATACTATCTGGTGTTAATGCCATCTTAACAGATGCTCCCATGCTTTTTAGGGATATTGAGAAATACCAACGGGAAGATCCGACGCTGGCTCCTATAATGGAAACCCTTTCTTCTGGGGAACATGCTGTCCCTTATGTTCTGAGGAATGGTGTTCTATGTTGCCCTTCGAGGCATGATAAGTTGATGAAAGTTGTTGTTCCAGCGGTTCTTGTACCTATGATCTTCAAGTATTATCATGAGACCCCATTAGGAGGGCATCTGGGTATCTTTAAAACTCGTGAAAAGATTCGTGAAATGTTCATCTGGAAAGGTATGGACGGTGAAATCCGTGAACTTGTAAAAGCTTGTAAATCTTGTTTGCTCAGTAAACCAACCATGTCCACCAAGGTAGGCCTCTTGTCTTCGCATCAAGCGTCGCGCCCCATGGAACGCCTGTATATTGATTATGTGGGACCCTTCCCCCAGTCAAAGGGTAATGCCAACAAGTTCATCTTTGTGTGTGTAGATGGTTTTACAAGATTTTCCTGGTTATTTCCGACTAAGCTGGCTACCGCTCAGTCAACTATTACTTGCCTAAATTCTATTTTTGCTTCTTTTGGTCCGTGCCAATACATTGTATCTGATAATGCTAAGGCTTTTACATCTAATTTATTTCGTAAATTCTGTTTTGACTTGTCCATCTCTCATGTAACTACTTCCGCTTATTACCCTCAACCATCTCTGGCTGAACGGGTTAACCGTAATCTCAGGTCCGCACTCATTGCCTATCATCATGAAGATCCTTCCAGGTGGGACACGTCCCTGCATTGGATAGCTTTTGCTTTGAATTCGGCGGTTCATGAATCTCACAAATTTACTCCAGCTTCTTTGATGTTTAAGTTCGTTCCCAACACGCCGCTCTCTAACCTCTGGTCTCTGAATGACATTCTGCCCGAGACAATAGATCCGGACAACATTAAAGATCTTTGGAAGAAGGCTAAAGCTAATCTTAAAGTATCTCATGAAAAGGTTAGGGAAAGGTATGATCGTGGACGGAGACCCACCACTTTGAAGGTAGGTGACCAGGTTATGGTCAAAAATTTTGTTCCCGCGGGCAAGCTTGCCCCCAGATTTCATGGGCCTTGTATCATTCTCGATTTTCTTACGCCGGTTACCTTATTGCTAAGTAATCCAGCCACCGAGAGGATATTTAGAGTTCACCTGTCCCAGGTGAAACCGGTGTAATTTCTGTGTTAACTTGCTCCATAGTATTTTGAAAGGATATGAAGGTTATATTTTTTCTTTTTTTTGAGTTTCACTTTTAAGGCATTCTGCCCCTTCTGTAATATTTTGGTTTTAGATGTAAGCATGTTTGTGAAACCTGCCCCGACCCATTAAACTGCCATCCTGTCTTTGCCACGGCCATTACCACGCTCCCGTCTCCTGCTCCACTCTACACAGTGGCTTAATGAATACCATGAATATCTGCACGCCGCTGGCCCCTCACTCTCTCTACAAGCCTGTACCCTCAAAGAAGATGATAGTCCAACACAATTCTGCCGCCTAGCTTTAATGTTTCAGCGCCCCCGTAGCCGCGCAGCGCCGTACAGCGACTGGGGAGGGGGATGGGCCCCCTCCTCTCCAGCGAGGACGACATGTGCACGGCGAGCCGGAGCTCTCCCCCCGGCCAAGGCTGATGTGCGGCGCACGTCCTGCTACATGCCCGCAGCCTGTATCTGTTCACCGCGGGCGCGGCGTACTTCAACACCTCTGCTCCCCTCATAGTGCGGGCGAGCGGTATCTCAGGGTACTTGAGGGGTCCGAGCGGCCTCCGTTGGACGCAAGCTGCAACGGCCGGTCTGGCCATCCGACTCAATCTACATCAACTACATGGACAGTCACCATAAGCAATAATTACATTTGGGAATTTAACAACAATATTTGGTGAACATTGCAAAATTTTTCTTCACCTTTAAGTATTAAAAGTTTATCTTCAGAAATTCAAATTCTACAAACATAAAGACTTTCATTCACCTGCAACAACAACATTTTGAAACTGAATTAAGAAATCTTGTAAATGCTTCTGCTATCTATCTTCGTATCAACATCATTACTTGGACTTTGTTTCAAACTGATTTCATGTGTCACCCCTTGGAGGAACTTTTGGGGGGGGGAGGTCTGTACCGGGCGGTACACCTCTACTCTGTTTATTTAAAAGTTGCGCCAGTTGAAACTCCTCTTCTGGAGGAAGGTGGAACTTTATCTATTCTATTAATTCTCTACTGTCTCAGAAGATGTCACCACGTGGAAAATTTTTGAGTTTTTGAACTGTGTCACTTTTGATGTGTTTTTGTTTCGCTTGAAGTAAGAAGTGTGAACTTTCTCTTCTAGAGGACACTACTGAAGAATTACAATAGTGCAACCTAGTGCGGAGTTAAAGAACTATTTTGTTGGAGAAATTTTTATTTCAAGAGTTTGTTCTTTGTTAAATTTCGTTCTGTCATGGTTTAAGTTGGCTGTATACCCCTCTTTTTCCCCTTATTTTGGATCTAGCCAATCCCGAATTTCTTTAATTAATTTTCCACCAATAATGTGTTTCTTTTTCCTCTATGTAGGGGTTTCTTTTTCCGAACCAATAAAGATTTTGTGGGAGGGTGTTTTCTTTCCCCTAACGCCTAGAATCTTCCGCGAGAGGATATAAACTGCTGGTTTTGGGGTCTCCGGGCCACTTCTGTTCCATCTTTCAGTGTATTAAGTACATAGCAGGAGGCGGGAAGCGCCTCTTTCTTCTTCAGCCGTTCAACACCAGGTAATGGCCTATTAATAACTTCTTTTCTTGCTAGGTCGGCAGTTTAACACTCGCGGCGGGTTCGAAGCATTTCCATCATGTAACCTTTTCCTAAAATGTAATTACTCTTTTCATCTTTTTCTTGTAAAGCTACATATTGGGATAGAGAGTGCTAACCCTCTCGAGCTCCCACTCACATTTGTTTTGAGGTGAACTTATTTTCTCAAACTTTTCTTCGTTTATGGAATGTAAAGTGTTCTTCTCTAAGTCACCTCTGTAGTATGGGATTAGCCCTTGCGTTAGTGGCCCAGAGCCAGATTAGGTTTTAAAAACAAGGTGTATTAGGAGTGCAAGTTCGCCTCCTCTCAAATTGTTATTTTAGAGGTCATGTAATCAACCTTCTTTTCATGTAATAGACCTCTGTAGGTTGGGTATTTTACCCCTGTGAATACGTCCTTAGAGGACAGCTTGAAGGTAGAGTTTGGTTTGGCCTTTGAGAGGCTTAAATTTTAAGAGCGGATCGCTCTTTTGAAAATGGAGTGTCATATGCCTCGTGGAGGCTTTTCTGTGTAATTCGGAGCCAGGGGCTCCTAGGGATGAATGGGGTTTTCTGCCCCTCTGTTAAAACTGGTGTTTGTGGTAAAACTGAGCTGATCGCAGAAGTCAGGGCGTGAAGCCCAAAACCTGTAAATATTGTATCTCCCCTTGTTTTGCTACATTGTACCTGCCATGTCTGTTATTGCTTTGTTTTTGAAAAGAAAATATAACCTAGTTAAATTTTAGATTACTTTTACATTAACTTTGATTCCGTAGTTTGAAACCCATTCACGCCCGCACCTTCTTACGCCTCTACCTACCGCTAAAACACGGTAACAATTATTATTATTATTATTATTATTATTATTATTATTATTATTATTATTATTATTATTATTATTACCGTGTTTGTGTGGAACAGAGAGGTGAAAGAAGGTGCTGGCTTGAATGGGTCTATCTATGACAGTCAAAGATTAATTTAAAACTTTAAAAATAAAGGTTATAACTTATTTCTTTTCAGATATTAAATTTTACAAAACTATTCGCTAGGCGAAAGAACAAGATTCCAAGTACAGAGCTAGTTTGGTGCAAAGTAGGAAAAAACAGAAAACCCAGTAAGGTTAGTTACAAAATTTGAGCTTCAAGCTCCCAATTTACAAAAGTCCCTACGTCACTACATTTGCGCTTAGTTTGATACTCAAGGAGACGAATCTCCCAATTTAAATCACACAATATTCACGAGCACCTTTTGCTCCAAAGGTTACAAGTTACAGCCTTCGAAAGGCACCATTCAATATTTACACAAATATCTTTTACATTAAAGGAAAGAGCCTCTATGCTCTATGATTCTACCAAGGAGACTGCGCTCCCAAACCCTTACAGCCTTTAACTTTTACTTTTGTGATTAGAGCGTCTTTGTTCAATAATATTTACACTTTCTGGCCTCTCTAGTCACAACCTACATTTAACAAAACCGCATCAGTTGTATTTTAAGTTTACATAGAAGAAAAAATACAGGGGTATCGAGTATCCATTCTACCGGGCCTTGGTGAAGAAGTACAGGTTAAAGTTACTGGCCCAAAACTCAAAAATGTTATGCAGGCGGATACTTGCGCTCCTTAAGATTTGAAATAACAGATTAAAACCCTACTTGGGATTTTGGTCAGACAATACAGAGGCTAATTTTAAACTACTGAGGTGACTAGATGGACAAGATAAGTTACAATAGTGAAATCAGTTACAAACTCGTAGTCACTCCAAATTGAAGGGGAGTTCGAGAGGGTAACGCACTCTCTATCCCCGGTTTTTAGTTAAGTGCTATAGACTAGTTCAACTTTTACATGAGAAGAAAGAAAAATTTACATTTTCGGAATTTTACAGTTACATTATTAAAGATTGGAAACCTTCCCCTCGAGTTAGCTGGCAGAGATACCTACAGAGTTACAAAAATTGTGGCCATTACCTTAGCCGATGTTCTGCTTGCCGATGGATGAGACCCCGCCTCCTCTCTTGACACACACACTCACTACACTCGACAATCAAGAAGACAACTTAGCTTGAAAAGGCGTCAGCTTTCATACCCGAGAAGAAGGTTAGAGAAGGCTCTGGACTAAGTCCAGACACACCCTCTACTTTTTACTGGACAATCGAAAAGTTACAAGAACATGTGATTGGCTGAAAATTAAATACACAACATTTTTGATTGGCCAGACTCCAAAGCTGGCGGGATGAGTTACAGGTATTGCAAACTTTGAAATATTAAAAATAAAGAATAACTGATTCAGTTAAGAGAACCTATAAATACAAAATCTGTCTGAACTTTAGTAGTTCCACTTTACACCAGAGTGCATGACATCAGTTCTTTCATAGAGACATCTATGGAGAAAAGTACGAATTTCTTGAAATAGTTGTTGCAAACTTTATGTGTTAGATAGCGTTCTTCAAGGCGCTTCATTTAAATGCACGGGGTTGAGATGCACCTCCCGGTACAATTATTATTGTTATTATTATTATTATTATTATTATTATTATTATTATTATTATTATTATTATTATTATTAGCCAGCCCTATGGTGTAGAGGTAGCGTGTATGTCTTTTATTCCAAGGATCTAGGTTCGTTTTCTAGCCAGTTTAAAGATTTTAGTTCTGTACTGAGGAGTAGAAATAGGTTCACTTGATACGAGATTTTCTCAAGTCCTTAATTACAGGAAGAAAGCGCACAGTGAGAAGATGACGCTACTGACCTAATATACATAGACGAACACTGGTTGCCATGGTTACAGTGGTGTGGAGAAATTGATGTCGCTAATTTCAGATTGACCTCCTGCCCAAATACAAAGCCATGTTAAATTAAATTTCTTGGTTTAAAGTAGTTACACAGGTTAGACAAGGCTATAATCCTTCACCCTTGTTGTTAATATTTTACGTAGATAATTTACTGAAAAATATAAAATTAATGACAGGTAGGGATTGACTTGAGTGGAGATGTGGTGGGCAGTTTGGTCTATGCTGACGACTTCGTCCTATGCTGCGTCCTTGTGGTCTAATATATTGCAGCTTGTAACGATCGGAGCAGCGATAGTGATATGGAAATTAGAGTATGAGTAGAGAGCGGATGTTGTTGAAATTCCATCCTTTTTCCCTTTGCATTAGAACGTTGTTCAATAATATAGAAATTCATTCTACCATATAATAAACTATATCAACATGTTTTTATTTTGCATTCTTTTGCACTTTTTAGCGATTTGGGTGCTCAGTCAGTATTTCAACTTTGAAGATTTTAGGTCAATATATAGTAGTTTTAAGAATGTTTAGATCATTTTAAATTGTCTTTAAAAATTACGCATGTATTCCTTATTGTCAGACTGACAAACGTTCACAGGAGAAATCATTTTAAAAATGTTACTTACTTTACGTAAATTTGCTAAATATCTTTCATAACCAAGCAAACTAACAGCAGTTGCTGGTGACCAAGAAAGTGTAAGGAAAGGATTTATACCTGTGGGTCTTGTGTTTCAAAGATTATGTGCAGGAACACAATACAGAGCTCAGATAATTAGGAAAAAGTATTTCCTAAACAAAAGGAATGCACAGACAGTTATTCGCCCCTGCGCATCTTAAAGCGAAAAACAAATAGAAACTAGAAAGGATTAGAAACAACAGTTAACTTTCCGCTTCAGTACACGAATATCCTCGCAAGTAGTTCTGTGCAAGAAAAATGCCAAAAGAACAATCACAATATGTATTTTTAATTCAGCTAGTGAATGTATTTGGAAAAGACGTGTTAACAGCAGATGGGTGTGTTTTATTTTGTAAATTGTGCAGTGTTAAAGTGAGTGCGGAAAGGAGGTTTGTTGTACAACGGGACATTAAACGAGAAAATCATCTGAAATCTGTAACGAGTGCGAAGAACAAGTGTTCCCAGTTAGTTTCGAGCACTATATCCAGCAAATCATTATGTCCATAATCATATACACTTCCAAGTAAATTAGGATATAATTATTTATGTAAAAGCAAGAGCTGTGCAGTGAATAGGACAGGAATATTTTAAAGTAATTGTTTACCAATTTTATAGCATTATTCCATAAATTTAAGGTCATTTTATTGATCTATTTGGGTGATATTTTACATCAACAACATCCATCCCCTACTTATGAGGTTTGGATATCAGGTAGGAAATACGAAGTTGTATCATTTCGAAAAGTTTAGACTATGCACTTTCTCCAGATGGTAGCAGGTCCTATAGTATGAGAAATAGAATCACGGTGTAGCAAAGCTAATTCAGTGAGGTCACATTTGCTATCGTCGGTATTCTGTAAGGAACAAGTGAGTTATCAGACGAAAATATCTTTACACCGGGACCGGCCTGTTTTCAGATCGAATTTTCTGTACGGGAGGGAAAGTCGGCTGGACTTAGGATATCATATTCATTAGGTGGAAGCAATAGTGATTACGGTAGCGAGAATAATTGTTGGTATAAAAAGGTGGGAGCAGTCACAGGAGGGAGACAAAATTAGAAATGCCTTTGATAGATTAAGAAGTGCGAATGTGCCGTCTTTGGTAATATAGTCATGTGAGGTGAATAGAGGGGGATAGGTTACATAGAAGAATAATTGACTCAATCATACAGAGTATGAGAAACAGGAGCTCATAGGGACGATAGTTAGACTGCAATTATTTAAATGTGAGAGGTGTTGAATTAAACGAGGTCACAGAACTAGTTGTAAACAAAGGATTATGAAAAGTTCTTTCACAGATCCTTGAAGATTGAACGCAGAAAGCCTTTAATGAATAGGTATGTATGTATTGTACCCTTTGATTGTTTAGGATATGGGTGCAAGACGACGATGGTTAGACTCAGCTTCTAATGTTTTAATGGTAAGGGATTTGGAACTAAAAGCCACAGAGGCAGTTGCAAATAAAGGATTATGAAGGGACTCAGTTAATTCACAGAGGCTTGCAGACAACGCTGAAAGTCATAACAGTATAGAATGAAGATTTACGTACATATGCATGTATTTAATAGGACATGGTCAGAAAACTAAAACAAATACATTTAAAAAATAAAGGAAGACAGAAAGAAAACTAAAATGAACCGGAGTGAATGATCCCATAAATACACTGACTGACAGAGCAAATGCAACACCAAGAAGGAGTGGTTCGAAAGGGATGAAAGTTGGGGAAAAACAGAGACGGCACGGACGAATAATTGATGTTTATTTCAAACCGATATGCAGGTTACACAATGCGCACGGCATCGACTCAGTAGGATGTAGGACCACCGCGAGCGGCGATGCACGCAGAAACACGTCGAGGTACAGAGTCAATGAGAGTGCGGATGGTGTCCTGAGGGATGGTTCTCCATTCTCTGTCAACCATTTGCCACAGTTGGTCGTCCGTACGAGGCTGGGGCAGAGTTTGCAAACGGCGTCCAATGAGATCCCACACGTGTTCGATTGGTGAGAGATCCGGAGAGTACGCTGGCCACGGAAGCATCTGTACACCTCGTAGAGCCTGTTGGGAGATGCGAGCAGTGTGTGGGCGGGCATTATCCTGCTGAAACAGAGCATTGGGCAGCCCCTGTAGGTACGGGAGTGCCACCGGCCGCAGCACATGCTGCACGTAGCGGTGGGCATTTAACGTGCCTTGAATACGCACTAGAGGTGACGTGGAATCATACGCAATAGCAATAGCGCCCCAAACCATGATGCCGCGTTGTCTAGCGGTAGGGCGCTCCACAGTTACTGCCGGATTTGACCTTTCTCCACGCCGACGCCACACTCGTCTGCGGTGACTATCACTGACAGAACAGAAGCGTGACTCATCGGAGAACACGACGTTCCGCCATTCCCTCATCCAAGTCGCTCTAGCCCGGCACCATGCCAGGCGTGCACGTCTATGCTGTGGAGTCAATGGTAGTCTTCTGAGCGGACGCCGGGAGTGCAGGCCTCCTTCAACCAATCGACGGGAAATTGTTCTGGTCGATATTGGAACAGCCAGGGTGTCTTGCACATGCTGAAGAATGGCGGTTGACGTGGCGTGCGGGGCTGCCACCGCTTGGCGGCGGATGCGCCGATTCTCGCGTGCTGACGTCACTCGGGCTGCGCCTGGACCCCTCGCACGTGCCACATGTCCCTGCGCCCTGCGCCAACCATCTTCGCCACAGGCGCTGCACCGTGGACACATCCCTATGGGTATCGGCTGCGATTTGACGAAGCGACCAACCTGCCCTTCTCAGCCCGATCACCATACCCCTCGTAAAGTCGTCTGTCTGCTGGAAATGCCTCCGTTGACGGCGGCCTGGCATTCTTAGCTATACACGTGTCCTGTGGCACACGACAACACGTTCTACAATGACTGCCGGCTGAGAAATCACGGTACGAAGTGGGCCATTCGCCAACGCCGTGTCCCATTTATCGTTCGCTACGTGCGCAGCACAGCGGCGTATTTCACATCATGAGCATACCTCAGTGACATCAGTCTACCCTGCAATTGGCATAAATTTCTGACCACTCCTTCTTGGTGTTGCATTTGCTCTGTCAGTCAGTGTACATAGGAGCCGTGCTGAGTGGCTCAGACGATTAAGGCACTGGCTTTCTGAGACCAAATTGGCAGGTTCGACACTGGCTCAGTCCGGTGGTATTTGAAGGTGCTCAAATACGTCAGTCCCGAGTCGGTGGATTTATCGGCACTTACGAGAACTCCTGCGGGACAACATTCCGGCACCTCGGCGCCTCCGAAAACCGTGAAAGTATTTAATGGGGCGTAAAACCAATAATATTATTAAATACCTCGGATAAACTGAGATGTATCGTAGTATGCATGTACGTGGCTCCCTTGTTTTTAAGCCACGGTCGTACCCAAAGACATGTACAATTAAAGGAAATACCGTTAGATTATGCCAAATTGTGTTACAAACAGGTAGGTAGCTTGGGGCTGATCACGGTTTAGTTCTATTTGCGAGCAATATCTCATCTCGCAGCTGCAACATGTGAGCAGATACATCATTTATGCGTGGACTGAATCGCAACCTTTTCACATGCCTATCAGTCACGGTACAAGCTGGTTTGGTGAAATTATTATTGCTCTTATATGATAATTTACCACACACATACTGAGGTCGTTCCTCTGAAGACAATCGACTCGTTGTTTCGAGAAAAATACCAGGAAAACTGCGACAAGGTCACGTCATCCATCCACCTGTTTAACATTCAAGATGCGCTGCGTCTAACTAGAACTGGGAACAACGAAATGTTATTACTTATTGTTAACAAGTCGTGGGAGACGAATTCTACCGGTATTTATGACCTTTGCGGTCTAGCACGTGAAGTGCTGATGTTATCACTGCCAGAAGAGGAGGAATGTCAATTGATGTACTTGTTGAAGATTTGAATGACCTTAGATGTTAGGCCCCTTTAAATAACAAGCATTATCATTATCATCGAAGATTTGAATACATTTAAGGGAGTCGGAGTCCTAAAAATAGACCTAAGATTATTTTAGACATTCGTCCTACAAAGTAATTTAAAATTCTACTAGCAGTTTCCCGCTGGCTCCGTCCGCAATGTACAAAGTATGGTGTTGTTCGTTACTATCCTCACGGATGTATTTGCAAAGTTTCGAGTTAATGAAACAAAGCACATGATCTGCTATGGTAATAGACTGTAATATTATGTCAACAAAACACCTGAAAACACATCACACAAAGAAATTGAATTAAACGTTCCTTGGAACAACACTACGCGTCAAACTGTTAAAAAGTTCTTCAAAGATCTTCGTCATGGAGACAAATGCACTCATAACTTTTCTCAGAATCTAGCAGTTTACGTAGTTATTACCTCAAAATAAAGCGCTTGATCCACTGAGTGTTTTAGACCAAAAAGAACTGCGTACCTCAATTAGAACGAAAGATATGATTGCATCGATGAGATAAAATGTTGAAGAAATGAGACATCAAATTGAATGTGCACTCATGAACTTTCCTCAGAATCAAACAATTTGAATAGTTAAGAGCTGAAATGAAAGAGCTTGATCCACTGAGTGTTCTTACGTCAAAACGAACTCCGTACCTCAATTAAAACCAAATATATGATTGCTTCAAAGAGACAAAATATTCAAAAAATCAAATAATTTGGGGAAGGCGGAAGTTTGATTTATAGTACCTGATGACAAATCTGTGCATAAATACCTTTCAGTTAAAAAAATAATAAAGGAAATCAACCGGATAGAATGGCCGGACTGACTTAGTTTTCATTTTTTTAAATATATAGATAACCGAGCTAGCTGGATGTACTGTTAGGGTTGCGTAGCTGTGAGCTTGCATTCGGGAGATGGTAGGCTCGAATCCCACCGTCGATAGCCCTGAAAATGGTTTTCCGTGGTTTCCGATTTTCACACCAGACAAATGCTGGTGATCCGCTACTTTCCCAATCCTAGCCCTTTTCCATCCTTCCGTCGCCGAAACCCTTCGATGTGTTAGTGCGACGTTAAACCATTATGAAAAAATCTATGAAAAATTTGTTACGGACTCGTTCTTGAGAAACGTTTCTAATGTTTAAATTACCGTGCACATATTTAAATAATTCAAATTTTTTGACTTGGCATTGTTGAAACGTTTCCATTTTCTAGACTTTCTCATACAGCAGGCTTTGGTTTCCACAGATTTATAGTAAAAGCTACTTTCTTTACTTCGGTAATATTGTCATAACAGGAATGACTGCCTAAACTGCAATTCTTGTATGATTAATAATAATAAAATGGGTGGATTGAGTAGCTCAGTAGTTGCTGTTGCTGGTCCCAAGTACGGATAAAGGAGGAAGGTTGGCTTAAAGCCGTAAAATAACAGCAGGAAACATCTTGAGGCAACCTCTAAGGCTCAGTACCTTAGTTGTATCCCTGAGACCGACTTGGATCGATTTCCCCACTATCTTCAACTTGTTAGCATGATGGAAATATCAGTTGACAAAACAATTATCCCAGGCCTTAGTACAAGTACTAGTTTATCTCGGTCATCGGATTCTGGGGGACCGAGAATATCATGCGGGAATGAATCGGAGCTTCCCAAATCTCTTCCAACAAAGCGAAAACACTTCATAGCTACTTTAAACATCAACAAAAAGCAAAGCAAAGTCCCCTCCGTACAGGCCATGAAGGCCCAGTGGAAGGTAAAGGATTCCACCATTGTTAACCTCGGCACGTGATGGGGTAGAGTGGTTAGCTCTACGCCCGACCGCCTTTGCCCCCAGGAATTAACCTGGTACTCATTTTTGGTGTAGGCTGAGTGAACCTCAGGGCCATATGCACCTCCGGAAGTGTAAATCTCGTTTCTTAAATTTTACGACTTCCTGACGGGGATTCGAACCCACTTCCTTCCGGGCGAACCGAGCACGCCTTTACCGCCTCGGCCAGGCAGCCCCTTTAAACATCAACACATTACTTAAAACTGGCAAATTAAAACAACTAACAGACATATTGTACAAATTTGACATTCACATTCTTGCAATACAAGAAACTCGATATGCAGACGAAAATCACATGGAACCAGGAGCTACAGTATTTATAAAGGGAAGCCAGCAATATCCTTCCCCAAAACTCCATTGCAGTTTGGCACAGTCTTTGCAGTCAAGTAAAGCCTTACCAATTACGTATTAAATTTCACGTCTCTTTCTGAAAGAATCTCACTCCTTTCGATCAATTCGGTAAACAAAGCGTACACATTAATCTATGCCCATGCTCCCACAAATAAACACAATTGGAAAGATCCCCGTAAAGTACACGAATTCTGGGAACTGCTGAAGGAAGTTTCAAATAAGATACCGAAACACCATGTCAAAATACTGTTAGGAGACTTCAACGCACAAATTGGTAAAGAAAAGAAATTTAGGAGCATAGTAGGATTATATCCAGCACATAACAGAAAACACAGAAATGGAGAAAGAATAATAGACTTCTGCAAAATCTTCAAGCAAAAACTAATGTCAATATACTTCATGGCCCTACTCAGAAAGAAATTTACCTGGAGATCCCCCAATCAACATCTAGGCGAATTTCAAATTGATCATGCAGCCATCACCAGGCAAAACCAAAAAGAAGTCCGAATGTTAAAGTCAAGAAGGAACTATAGATTCAGATCATTACTTGTCCTTAGTAAAAGTGGTTGCAGCCTAATAGGTACAAAATGAGAACTTTGAAAACGCGAAAAACTGACCCAGAATTTTTCAACTTAACTTCCGATAGGTTCCTTGCAAATTTACCATAAAATATCCCCTCATACTGGAATTATATGAAAAAATATAGTATTCAAGACATCCCAGAAAATTGGCACACAGCCTAGAAAACTGAAACACAGATGGTGGAATGACACATGTGACAAAGCAATAGAAATAAGAATTAGAACATGGCAAATATGGAACTCTCATAAATCTGAAATCAAATGGCAAGAATTCCTTAAAGTACAAAAGGAAATTTCCAAAATTATTAGGACTGTAAAACGAAAACAAGACCAAAACCGTCTGCAGGAAACTGAAAAAAAATTCCAGATAAACAACTCTAGAAACTAGTAGAAGAATTTTAAAGAAGAACTCCAAAATTACCAAGCGCCCAGTCTTTGCTTCAAACGTCCAGGCAGATCATTAGCAGCAATTTTTTAAAAAAACTGCAAACTTCTTGCAGAACACTTTAAGAAGTCTATTAAATTGCGAAAGTCTACAAAACCTACACAATATCCAGACTCAGATCTTCCAACTCGAGAAGAAATCAAGCAAACAATTCAAGAATTGAAAGATAATACAGCACCAGGAGAAGATGGGATAATTGCTGAAATGTTGAAAACAAGTGGTGAGAAAATGGTTTACGCAATTCAAGAAATCATGCAGAATATTCGTTATACTGAGTAAAATTCCAGAAGACTGGAAATATGCACTAATTCACCCACTCCACAAGAAAGAGGATACATCAGATATAAACAATTACAGAGGGATTTACTTACTATCCTCTAATCACTAGATTGGGAAAATCACCCAAGTGGGTAAATTCAAATACCTAAGCGAAATCATAGAACCAAACGGGATAAATCAGCAAGTAAACAAAGAAAGAAATGCAAAATTACAAAAAGCATACACATTGTCTGGAGCAGATAAACAAAAAATCTATATCCCAAAACTCAAAATTACGACAACACAACACAATTGTCAAACCAGAAGCCGTTTATGCATCAGAAACTCTGATAATTGGTTGCAGATCACAAATAAAAAGCAACGAAAAACGAGAGAGGAGATTTCTCAGGAAAATTCTAACACCTAAATGCGAAAATGGCATTTCGATGAAAATAAAATCACAGGAAATCTATCAAGTAACGGAAAAAATCACAGACACCATTCGAAAAAGAAGATTAAAATTCGATGGTCACCTGATCAGGATGGATACCAATAGGCTAACAAAGAAAATACTAAACCTCGCAGTATCTATAAGAAATCGCAACCATTGGCGTACAGAAATAAACAAAGGTCTTCAGAAAATTGGTATAAATGAAGAAATCTTGCAAAACAAAAATAATTCAGAAATCTCAAAAAACAAACACAAATTTGCTGATCAACCTAAAAGACAAGCTGCAGGATGGACGGAAGAACGCAAAAAGAAGCACAGTGAAAGGATGAAGAAATTTTGGGAAGACAAGAAGAAATGTTGTGCTAAATAAGTTAACACGCGCTCCTTAGTTGGGCATAACGAATAATAATAATAATAATAATAATAATAATAATAATAATAATGGCTTTACGACCCACTAACTACTTTCACGGTTTTCGGAGGCACCGAGGTGCCGGAATTTGGTCCCTTAGGCGTTAATTTACGTGCCAGTGAATCTACTGACACGAGGCTGACGTATTTAAGCACCTTCAAATACCACCGGACTGAGCCAGGATCGAACCTGCGAAGATGGGGTCAGAAGGCCAGTGCCTCAACCGTCTGAGCCACTCAGTCTGGCATATAATGAATTACTTTGATCAGATATTCTGGCATTTGACATTTTTGATAAAATATTTTGGCATACGTCTGACAAAATCATCGAAAGGATAATATTCAATTTCTTAAAACATTTACGAAAAGCCAGTGTACCGAAAAAGTAGGAAAGTATTTCTCATCTTCTCTATTAGATATAATATTCGTTCCCATAAAAAAAGGCTTAGTGTAAATGAAAATCATAAATCTAATTCAAAACATAAGAATCACTAAATCCCATAGTGTGTTTTCAAGAGATGCCAAACCAAGCTCTCCGAATTTAACATTTCTTACTGAAGAGGTCTCAATAGTTACAGGTACATTTGTTACCGATAAAGCACAGAATCACGATTTGTCCGGATAAACCTAGCACTACCCAAAACCCCTGGGTAAAGGTAGCAGATTATACTGAGGAACAGATTTATCCGGGTCATTCATATCTATTTTGATGAAGCAATTCAAGGAATGCAAAGCAAAGCTAAGTCATCTCCGGCCCTGGGAGAGGTGGAAGATAAAGGCTTACACTATCCGTAACCTCGACACTTGGTGGTGTAGAGTGATTACCTCTTCGCCCGGGCACCTTTACTCCCAGGAATTAACCTGCTACTCATTTTTCGTGCAGGCTGAGTGAACCACAGGGCCATGTGCCCCTCCGGAAGTGGACATCTTATTTCTTAAATTTTTTGACTACCTGACGAAGAAACGGACCCACGTCCTTCCGGGAGAACTAATCATGTCTTTACCGCCTCGGAAGTTAGGCGCTAAGAAATTCAACTTTGATTAATTTCAAATGTTAAACTTCTGATAGAGATTGAGGTCGCGAAATAATGCGAGTAGAATACAGAACAAAAATTTAGGGTGCTAAGGTAAGATAAAATTAGCTGATAAATAAACAAGTTAAATTACAATTGAAAAAATAATGTGACTTTTAGAATATGATTATAAATTGAAAAATTAAGTTTGAATGAATTCAATACGACAATCAGACATTTAAAATGTTTGTTCTAAATTAAATCAATTAGCATTTTAGTTTAGATATAAAACTTCTGTGGCAAGTAGAGATTATGAGAAAATTAAAGTAAAATATGAAACGAAAATATGGAGTACTAAGGAATTTTAATTAAGACAAAAAATAACCAGAAACAAGAGAAATACCGTAGCAGTTAAGATATTGATTACGCCTTGTTTGTTTAAAATGTCCACTATTCTTTTTATTTACACGTTCAGGCAATTTGACACTTGCATTACTTTGTGTGACAATGCAGGTTTCAATGATATCCTTGTCCACCCCGTAAAAAATCTAGCTTTATTCAAGCACAGATGGCTAGTTCGCGATTTATTAGGTAGAGCCCGGAATTAAATTGAAAAGAAATACATTCCGTACTTTATCCACAATTGCCGGGTAATGTCAACTTTACCAGGTCAAGCTCTGATTGCCCAATCTCCTTTATTTATCCGTAACACATACATTTGACAATGTTATCATTGACCATAGGTCATTCCAGGTCCCCTTAAGAGCTTGGGTTACCATGTCCTAACAACAAGTACAGTGTGTCTGATTACCTGTACTATTTGGTATCTGTACTGATGTATGCCTTTTCAATTAATTTTGGTTTTGACGCTACCAAGAGAAACGGCATACCATGAAGTAATCCGCATTTATGGGACAAACAACGTTTTCCATAAGCCACCAAGAATTAACCTGCTACTCATTTTTCGTGCCGGCTGAGTGAACCACAGGGCCATGTTCCCCTCCGGAAGTGGAAATCTCATTTCTTAAATTTTTCGACTTCCTGACGAAGAAACGAACCTACGTCCTTCCGGGAGAACTAAGCGTGCCTTTACCGTCTTCCAACGCTCTGGAAAGACGGATTCCATTTGGGTGGATTCTGCAGAACTGGAACGAAAGACGTAATCCTGTAGGTCTGCTACCCTTTCGGATTTGGACCTGTCACGCTCTGTACTAGCATGACAATTGCAAGAATATTTTTGACCCAGCGTTCCTATATTCTGCATTCAATAGTTATGATTATTTCTTGAGCGTTCGGCATTATATATAACAAATGTCCGACTCCTTGCCTGAATGACCAGCGTTGAAGCCTTTGGTTCAGAGGGTCCCGGGTTCGATTCCCGGCCGGGTTGGGGACATTAAGCGCTTGTGATTAATTCTTCTGGCTCGGGGACTGAACGTTTGTGTTTGTCACAACATTCTCATCTTCATATTCAAACAATACGCCCACTATCAACCACCACAGAAAAACGCAAGGGTGATTACATATAGTGTTGCGTCAGGAAGGGCATCGGGCCGTAAAACAGGACCATATCACATGTGCTACTCTTTTCGCGCCTGCGATCTCCAGATGTGGGAAAAACGGTAGTAGTAGTAGTAGTAGTAGTAGTAGTAGTAGTAGTATTAGTAGTAGCAGTTGTAGTAAAATAAGAACAAGGTTACATATCACAAATATTAAGAAATAAAATCACATATTTTACACAATTTACATTCTTTACAGTTTGATTTTTAAGTTGTTAATGAAGGATATGTCGGGCTCATCGGCCAGGTTTGATTCCCGCCCGGGTTGGTAATTTTAGCCTTAAATGATTAATTCCTTGGCTCTGGGACTGGGTATTTGTACTGTTTCCAGCATCCTTGCAAACGCGCAGTTTCCTACACAAGGCAGATGCCACCCTCTTCTGCCTTACAAGGACTGTATCAGGATAGAAATAACCACAGAAAATTATTATATTTATCACAGCTAGACCTGTTTCCATTAAATAATCGAGTTCGCCCTTGTAGGAGCTTAAAAGCCACTCTTCTAATAACCGAGCAAGTGCGCTTAGGGTCGCGCAGCTGTGAGCTTGCATTCCGGTGATAGGGTGTTCGAACCCCACTGTCGGCAGCCCTGAAGATAGTTTTCCATTTTCACACAAGCCAAATGCTGGGGCTGTGTCTTCTGAATACTTCTAGCTGACTTTTCGATGTGTGTAGTGTGAATGAGTGCGTGAATGAGCATATTATCATAAAAAGTAGAATTATATTCACTAGTTATAGGTTTTTACTGGGTTTACGTCTCTTATTATCACTAGTGTTAGTTTTATATTTATTATCATGTACATTTACATTGTCGTGTTGTACATTCTATAATGGTTTTTATTACAATCTCCATATTTTCTATTAGTACTATATTATTTTTTTAAAAAAATTGTTGTATTTAAATATTATACTGTATGTATGTTAATTATTTTAAATATTGTGGTTAAGTGTAAGAGAGGGCCTTGAGCCCTAACTTCGCCACGAATAAAGACGAATTACTTACTTTAAGGCCACCGCTCCTTCCTTGCCAGTCCGAGCCCTTTCCTATCCCGTTGTCGCCATAAGACCTATCTGTGTTGGTGCGACGTGAAGCAAATGGTTGATTTGCCGTGACTGTACGCCTCTGTTTTTGGGAGACGGAGAGTGGCTGATCCCCCAATCTCGACTGTCCTGGGAATGGTTTTCCGTGGTTTTACATTCTCCTGTAGTAAGGCGAATGCCGGGACAGTTCCTAGTACAGATCACGGACGTCAACCCTCTAATCTTCTCCACATATTGCACCCTTGTAGAGGGCTCGATTTGATGGGTGTAATATCTCCTTCTCCGATAAAAGTCTCCTGGCCTGAGAAGCGACGTCATCCTCCAGGAGGCCCGCCTCCCATTTCAGTGGAGGAATAATAATTTCGTGTGGCTATTTCTAGCCGGGTGCAGCCCTTGTAAGGCAGACCCTCCGATGAGGGTGGGCGGCATCTGCCATGTGTAGGTAACTGCGTGTTATTGTGGTGGAGGACAGAGTTAGGTGTGGTGTGTGAGTTGCAGGGATGTTGGGGACAGCACAAACACCCAATCCCCGGACCATTGGAATTGACCAATGAAGGTTAAAATCCCCGACCCGGCCGGGAATCGAACCCAAGACCCTCTGAACCGAAGGCCAGTACGCTGACCATTCAGCCAACGAGTCGGACAGTGGAGGAATGAAAACATTTAATAGTAGAATTAGTTACGGTAATTGCTATTTGCTTTACGTCACACCGACACAGATAGGTCTTATGGCGACGATGGGATAGGAAAGGCTTAGGAATGGGAAGGAAACGATCGTGGCCTTAATTAAGGTACAGCCCCAGCATTTACCTGGTGTGAAAATGGGAAACAACGGAAAACCATACCTAATCGCACGGCCAAGTAGTTAATTGAGCGTAAGACATATAACATTATTTGTTTGGGGAAGTTAGATTTTCTTTCGTCCTGATAATATGACGTAAACATAAGTTTGAAATTCTACAGACCACTGAGAGTTTGCATTTCAAATGTTGGCTCCATGGCCACTGTGAATAGGCTACTCCTGTTACTAATCTAGATATTTTAAGGCAGTTATCCTGGTGCCTTTTCTCAAAGCCTTCACGAACTGCATCGTAGAGCTTCCCGTTATTACGGGGAAAAACCGCTGCCTTAACACACATCTCCCACTTATTTGAAGAACATACCGCCCTTTGCAAACGGAAATACCAATTTCAAAGGATGTACACCCGCCTACCTCCATCAGACATTCCAATGAGCGTAGTTGTGGACAATATTGTGGTCACACGATAAAATCTCTCAAAGAATCTACAGTTTGTGCGAAGGGTAATGAATCACTTAGTGCGACGCAGATTCAACATTCAGCGCACTGACACTAAGCTGACACGGGAGACTACGGACTACGTAATGAGGTGCAATCATTCACTCCAAATCTCCTTCCTTAGAATGCTGTTCACAGCCCTCCTTACTGCTGTCAGTGCAATATGTCGACAGCTACAAAAGTCACTCAAATCTGATATGTACAAGCGGTATAAAAGGTAGTTTTTCTTAGAACAAAGGTCTAAGTGAAGATAAAAGTTAGTGAAAAATCAGAAATAAATAAAACAAATAACAGATTATTATCGAACATAAATTAAAGTAGAAAATTTGAAACATTTTTGAATTCTAGGACATTAAATCAATTATTCTGTTTTATACATTTGCAAACAGAAAACGAAACAAATCAGACTGTTTTCAGAAATACATCAAGGGTAAAATAAATTCACAGATTATTTGAGAATATTTAGTAAAGGAAAAAATACTGATATCTCATAAAACGCAAAAGGAGATATTTATATTGAAGTCGCGAACAATGGAGTCCAAGGGGAGGAGAATAACGATGGCAATGGAATTAAATTCCAGGAAGTTGAAAGGATGCTAAATAAATTATATTGTCACAAAGTAGCAGGAATAGATTAAATTAGACCTGAAATGGTGAATTATAGAGGGAAGACAGAGTGACGGATTAGCATGAAATGTGAGCAAGGTACCTTTTTAAAAAATAAAAGACGCATTACGTCGCACCGACACAGATAGGTCTTATGGCGACGATGGGTCAAAAAAGGGCTAGGAGTGAAAAGTAAGTGTTCGTGGCCTTACTTAAGGTACAGCCCCAGCATTTGCCTGATATTAAAATGGGAAAACACGAAAAACCATCTTCAGCGCTGCCGACAGTGGAGTTCGAAATAACTATCTCCCGAATACTGGATACTGGCCTCACTTATGCAACTGCAGCTATCGAGCTCGGTAAGGTCCTTCTGATTGGAAGAAAGCAGTAGTAATAATAATATCGTGTGGCTATTTCTAGCCGAGTGCAGCCCTTGTAAGGCAGACCCTCCAATGAGGGTGGGCGGCATCTGCCATGTGTAGGTAACTGCGTGTAATTTTGGTGGAGGATAGTGTTATGTGTGGTGGGTGATTTGCAGGGATGTTGGGGACAGCACAAACACCCAGCCTCCGGGCCATTGGAATTAAGCAATGAAGGTTAAAATCCCCGACCCGGCCGGGAATCGAACCCGGGACCCTCTGAATCGAAGGCCAGTACGCTGACCATTCAGCCAACGAGTCGGACAGAAAGCAGTAATTGCACTCATTTATAAGCAAGGGAACAAATAGGATTGAAACAACTTTCGACTACCGTACTACTAAATATTTTCATTCCTCCCCTGAAGGGGGAGGCGGGCCTACTAGACGGTGATGCCGTCTCTCAGGCTGGGAGATTTGTATCGGAAAAAGAGATGTGGGGAGAAGGTGATAGGGTTGGCAGCCGTGGCCTATACTAGGCACTGTCCCGGCATTCGCCTTAGTCCATGGTTTCCCATTTACACACCAAACAAATGCCGGAGCTGTACATTAATTAAGGCCACGGCTGATTCCCTCTTCCCACTTCTAAGCCTTTCCTATCCCATAGTCATCATAAGACATATCTGCGTCTGTGCGACATAAACAAATTGTAAAAAAAAAAAAATGGCTTCAGGAGAATGAAAAACTATTCTCAGGTCAGCCAACGGTAGGGAGCTGCCCCTCTCCGTTTCCCGAATACAGAGACGTACAGCTACGGTAGAGCCGTGGCCACCCCTTCTCTGCTCGGTTGGCTGGTCGGAGTGCAGAGCTGTCGGACTACGTACCAGTCGAGACCCACTCTGCATTCGCTGACCCACCTTTCGATGTATTTCATTGAGCACTATACCAGGCAACGTGTTCACAGGCGTTTTGAAAAGGAGGGAAGCGATCATTGATGAAGAGTAACTTGAATGAAAGCAGTGTGCTTTCAGACTTCAGAAGGGCTGTCAGAACCAGATATTCAGTGTGTATCAAGTAACTGAAATTTTTTATAATAAACAGCTACATTTATAGGAAATAAACTTTCAACGTATTAGGTCGTATTCAGTGCATATATTACTTATTTTGTTAGTGGCTTTACGTAGCACCGAAACAGATAGGTCGGCGACTATGGGATAGGGAAGGCCTGGGAGTTGGAAGGAAGCGGCCGAGGCCTTAATTAAGGTACAGCCCCAGCATTTGCCTGGTGTGAAAATCGGAAATCACGGGAAACCATCTTCAGGGCTGCCGACAGTGGAATTCGAACGCACTATCTCCCGGATGCAAGCTCAAAACCGCGCGCCCCTAACCGCACGGCCATCTCGCCCAGTATATTACATGTTAAAACGGTCAACAGGGCACCAGTGGGATCCGAACCCACAACCTCCCGATATTTATGTTTCGTAGTTCTAGAGAAGGCACATGCTGAAGTTCAAAAGTAAAATATGGAGGAATATTAGATTAGGGGTAGGTTATTACAGGTAATCGAAGGCATTGGCGTAGACAATCGGGAAAATTGTTAGTAGAATGCGTTCTTGGTGCAAAGTAGTCACAAGGGTTAGAGAGAGCAGTAACCTTTCATCAGTTATTGATAGTATACTTGTACATAGGTCATTTACGGAAGGGTATAAAATAACAGCGAGGATTAGATGGGTGAGGGTGGGATTCAGTGGGGTGGAAATATGTTAGACAGTTTAATCCATGACGACGACTTAGTTTAAATGGAAGACCGTGCTGAAAGCCTGCAGTGTAATATCAGCAATGGCTCTTCTCTTACTCCGTCGCACAATATGCATGTCCCGTTAGTAATCATCATTTCATGCCAAACAGGTGGATGTGGTCCTGAATGAGACCTTTCAATTGGTGACAGGCTGTTTAAAGTCTACTCCGGTCGACAAAGTATCAGCTTGCAGAGAATGCACCACCACATATTCGAAGGGAAGTGGCTGCTAAGAAGGAAAGGACAAGAGTTGAACGAGAAAGTGCCATCCACGACATGGTCATGTACCCCTAGCTCAGAGACTGAAATCCAGGAACGGTTTCTTACGCACATCGCAGGAACTAATCCAATCAGCCGAAAAAGCAAGATTACAGCTATGAAAAGCAATATCTCCCAACATCCCTAGACAGACAGCATTAGCTGTATGCTTACAACCTGGCCACAAAGAGGATTGGACCACGTCGAAATCCCTGAATAGGTTGAGATCAGCTGTGGGCAGATCTAATGTGACCCTAGCGAGATGGGGTTCCATCGATGCTAAACAGATGAAGTGTGAATGCGAGGCAGACCCTACTCTACAGCGCATCCTTCAATATCTGCTATACCCATTCCCTTTTACAGAAGATGAACTCTTTCAAGGCACGGAGAATGCAATGCACTTGATGTAGCAAAGTTTTGATCGAAATATATGTATTAGGACTGAGTGTAGTCGGTGTACAGCGCCGGCTCATATACAAGAGCACAAGTGCACGTGAACACCCAGGTGGTTAGTATAGGATTACTAAGTGAAAATGATCCAAGATCAGCGGTGGCTCGTCTACAAGAATACAAGTGGACGTGAGCAACCCGACGGTTAGTGTAGGATTGCTGAGTGAAAATTATTCAAGATCAGCGCCGTCTAGTGTACAAGAGCACAAGTGCACGTGAACACCCAGGTGGTTAGTATAGGATTACTAAGTGAAAATGATCCAAGATCAGCGGTGGCTCGTGTACAAGAGCACAAGTGGACGTGAACACCCAGATGGTTAGTATAGGATTACTAAGTGAAAACGATTCAAGATCAGCGGCGGCTCGTCTACAAGAACACAAGTGGACGTGAACACCCAGATGGTTAGTATAGGATTACTAAGTGAAAACGATTCAAGATCAGCGGCGGCTCGTCTACAAGAACACAAGTGGACGTGAACACCCAGATGGTTAGTATAGGATTACTAAGTGAAAACGATTCAAGATCAGCGGCGGCTCGTCTACAAGAATACAAGTGGACGTGAGCAACCCGACGGTTAGTGTAGGATTGCTGAGTGAAAATTATTCAAGATCAGCGGCGGCTAGTGTACAAGAGCACAAGTGCACGTGAACACCCAGATGGTTAGTATAGGATTACTAAGTGAAAATGATCCACGATCAGCGGTGGCTCGTGTACAAGAGCACAAGTGGACGTGAACACCCAGATGGTTAGTATAGTATTATTAATTGAAAGCGATTGCGGCGGCTCGTCTACACGAGCACAAGTGGACGTGAACACCCAGATGGTTAATATAGAACTACTAAGTGAAAATGATTCAAGATAGCGACGGCCCGTGTGTAATAGCACAAGTGGACGTGAAAATCCAGATGGTTAGTATAGAACTACTAAATGAAAATGATTCAAGATCAGCGTCGGCTCGTTTACAAGAGCATAAGTGGACGTGAACACCCAGATGGTTAGTATAGAACTACTAAGTGAAAATGATTCAAGATAAGCGGTGGCTCGTATACAAGAGCACAAGTGGACGTGAACACCCAGACGGTTAGTGTACCAGGGGTACACCTTTCCCTGCTATTTAAACTGCGTTCCTTCTCTAAGGCTATCTATATCAACAGACTTGAACTTGTGGACACCCAGAAACCTTCGTCTTCTACAGTTAGATGTCTGTACCATCGATTTCGTTGCTCCCTCTCCTCGACTAAAGATTAACTACTGGATAGTGTAATATATATTTTTGTCGTTGGCGAACTTTTTTTTCTGAGGATAGTTTGGTTTATGTAGCGAAGTTGTCAACACTTCAACTGGTTGCTTCTCGATTGTAATCAACCTATCAGATACTTGGAAATATGCTCTCTAGTCAATTAAAACCGGGGGTGTGTACAGGAATCCTGCCTATCAGTAAGGAGTTCTGGAAGTTTCCCCTTAGTGTATTATAAAAGCAGGGCACTTTAGGGCCGTCTTGTCTGAATCGCTCCTGTGCTTGAGAGTGGGACTTGACGGAGGCCGACGGGAGGTAGGGGCGAGGCCAACGTGAGGAAGATCCAGCGGTACAAGGTAATGGCAGAATTTACCTAGACATGTGATAGCTTCTGCGTGTAGTTTGAGGGGAAGGATTCAACCTCTTTTCTCTTAATGTAAACTGGTGGTTTTAGTGTAGAATTTTCGGCAAGTCTGACGACTCTGGGCCCATTCCCTATTGGGAAATATGCAATGTAAGGGAACAAAGAGTGATGAACTTCTCTCGTTTCCCATTCAACATTGCAATGGTAACTAAAGCTTTCAACCTCTCAGCTCCTTAAATCTTATCTTAGCATTCATGTTTCTCCTTTAGTCATCCCCGTGTAGTATAGGATTAACCTCTGTATCTTCGGGCCGTAAGCCCACTTAGGCCCGGTTGTATAAAACATTTGATCTGAGTTTAACGAGGAAAAATGGCTGCCAGTCAAGTTGAACTTCGATTTTCCGTTGTATAAACGCTAATCTAAGATCATCTCGTCCCGATCTAAGTTCAGATTTGACTGGCGAATATTCGTCGGTTAATATCCTTGAACTTAGATCATTATCATTCATATTTAACATTGAACTAGCCCTGAAGACTTGAGAAGTGTTTCCTTGTATCGTATCTGCGTAAGAATACCGCACCTTAATAATATCGAGATGAGTTATAAATATCTTGAATGCTAGTCGTTAAATAATATTGCTAAAGATCGCTCGATTTTTTCAGAAGTGAGGTTATGTGAATATCATATAAATAGCCTACTGCCATACCAACACGTTCTTGTTGCTTAGTTTTATGATACTGCTTCAATAATGAATTATTTTAAATTATGTTTCAAGTTTACAAAACAAAGCAACTGTGTAATATATATATATATTCTTTAGCAGGGATGTCATATTATTCCGACTTTTCGTCTGATGAAGAAGAGTTGATTTTACGATGAGCTCCTCGCGTCTTTCGGTACAGACGGAATCCGATGATTGAAATGAGTGATCAAATGTTCAAAATGAGATTTCGTTCCTCGAAAGATGTTGAGAAACGGCTGGAACTGAAGTTAAGGGACACACTACAAAAACCTACTCAAAGAAATTACCCCTGTAATCCATGTGTATGTTTTATGCTACAAGAAGTTTTCAAATGGCTGTTGGAGATCTCTTTAAATTGACAAGTCAGCGGCTTTCTCTTTCAACTTTGATGTCACCATTTCGGTTCTTTTATTTTCTATTATATATTTGTACCTTGACAGTACAATATCCACCAGATCGTCCTTTTATTTCGGTCTGAAATTCGCAGAACGCTCCTTTGAATTTCCTTCCATGTTTACTTCGCAAAGAGAATAAGTAGTTTACTTCGCGAGATTTCAATATTATCTTCTTCTCCTTCTTCGACAGTCACGGCAGTTTCGTAGTTCATTTGTTTACAGTCACGGCCAGGTCAATGCCGCCATTTATGTATTATCCAAAGGGCCGAGCTATTTCGTATTTCATTTGTTTTGCGGTGTTGCCACGTCCACTTTTTTGAACTGCGATTACATTTGAACTAAACATGTGTAAACCGAGTTCAGTTTTATACAACGCGATGAAGTCGTAATCTCAGTTCATTTTCAGAACTAAGTTCTTAATTGATCTCCAGTCAGATGTCTTTATACAACCGGGCCCTAGGGTTTTAACAATTTATATAGGAGTGCTGGTGTGTCGCCTCCTTGCCTTTTATTTATGGTCGGATATGTGCAGGCTGTTCTTTTACCATTAATGCCACGTAGTATGGGCAATTGTGCTCCTGTTTATTTAAATCTGAGTGTAAAGTTTTCCTTGTGGTAGTTTCCATTGGGAACAGTGACTGATGTAAATGTTGAGCAAGAGATAAACCCACGTCGGGGCAACTGTGTATGAATACTTTATGTGAGGCCAACCGATAGGTCGTCAGGTGGGATTTTAGTGCGCCATAAGAAACAGATGCCTCTGCGAGGCTAGACTGTGTTATTTTGTAGCTCGACTCCTGAGTAGTGTATCTTTTGGGAGCAAATCGTGCTCTTGTAAAATGTTGTACCTGTCAAGAGAAATAAGTCTATGTATATTAACTGCCTGGTATTATCACACATTTTTGAACCTGATTTTAGGACGTCTAAGTCCCTGATATTGTTAGAGGTGACGAGCTCACTAATAACCTGTTATATTTGTTGTGTATTCATTCATACGTTTTTATCTCTCAATTTTAATAAAAGGAAAGAAGTAAAATTTCCAAATTTGTTGTGTTAAGTTCTGCTCTAGTTAATTCCTTGTCCATCCATTCAACCAAGACACTTCTTATCGCTCTTTGAACCACGGAAACCACGGAAGAGTTAATATAGGACTACTAAGTGAAAATGATCCAAGATCAGCTATGGCTCTTGTACAAGAGGACAAATGGACATGAACACCCATAAACTAATTAATTAGAATTCTAATGTACCGCAGTTTAGATTTGCTGGGTTCTACGCACGTCTGTCTTGTGCTCTTCCTGTGGCAGGTTTCGCGTATGCGCGAGTGATGGCGACATCGTACCTTACGGAGCTGTTATCGTATAGAAGGTGCATACTTCTAATGTGCTCTTTCTTCAGAACTCCAATAACCAAACCTTACTGGATCTCTGTGGATTTAGTCTAGACACTAGTCTTATTTAGACTTCAGTATTCCGCGGTCTTTAAGTTGGTGAGGAGTATTTTGAGTCACTGTTATTTTGTAACTGGTTCGGAAAAGTGCAGAGTAATTGTATCTGTCAATTGAGTTTTAATATATATTTATTTATTTTGATCAGGTAAGCCAACCATGAACTAGGTAGATTCAACATGGAAAAGTGATACCTTTGCATACAGATATTACTTAATACGTTATTATTACTATTAAATTTTGTAAATATCTAATTTTCTATTTGACGAGCCACCACTTTACACGATGCAGCAAAGCTAATGTCGAGAGCTCGCAGTTGCGATCAATGGTATTTCGTAAGAAAAAAGTCAGCTTCTGTACAAAACTATATTTACACAGGCCTGTTTTCAGGCCAACTTTTACTGTACGAGACTGAAAGCTAGATGGACTCAGGATATATTATTCATAAGATCGAAGCAATGGGCATGAATGTAGCGAGAATGGCTGTAGGTTCAAACTCATGGGAACAATGGCAGAAGGATACTCGGGATGAGGCGACAGAGGCTAAATTGGAAATACACTCGGTAGAAGAAGCTGTCCATATGAATCAGATTCGGGGTCATGTGAAGCGAATATAGAAGGTAGGTTACGACAAGAAGAGTAGACTCGGGCATAGAAGTTAAGAGGAGTAGAGAGAGACGAAGGCGACTACTGTATGGTCAGACTCACTGTTTGATGATTTAATGATAAGATACGAGGCCACAAAATTAACTGTAGAGTGAGAGCTGTGTGGACTCAGGATATCGTATTTAATAATAATAATGTTATTGATTTTACGTCTGACTAACTACTCTCACGGTTTTCGGAGACACCGAGGTGCCGGAATTTTGTCCCGCAGGAGTTCTTTTACGTGTCATTAAATCTACCGGCACGAGGCCGATGTATTTGAGCACCTTCAAATACCACCGGACTGAACCAGGATGGAACATGCCAAGTTGGGGTAAGAAGGCCAGCGCCTCAACCATCTGAGCCACTCTGCCCGGCATGTATCGTATTATAATAATTTCGTGTGGCTATTTCTAGCCGAATGCAGCCCTTGTAAGGCAGACCCTCCGATAAGGGTGGGCGGCATCTGCCATGTGTAGGTAACTGCGTGTTATTGTGGTGGAGGATAGTGTTATGTCTGGTGTGTGAGTTGCAGGGATGTTGGGAACAGCACAAACACCCAGCTCCCGGAATTTGAATCAACCAATGAAGGTTAAATTCCCCGACCCGGCCGGGAATCGAACCCGGGACCCTCTGAACCGAAGGCCAGTACGCTGACCATACAGCCAACGAGTCGGACGATGTATTGTATTTATAAGTTGGAAGTAACCGACATGAAAGTTGCCAGCATTGTGGAGACGCGTAGGTAATTCACAAAGGCTTGCAGGCTGACGTTAAAAGGCAAAACAGTGAGTAATGAAGATTAATGTGTTCTTCCTCTTCTTCTTTCTAGTCTCTTCATACTTACCTAGGGTCGCCACTGGGTATAGATTTAGCCCGGGTTTTCGGCCGGAGACCTTTTCTGATACTAACCATATGCGGAGGGATGTATTCACTTACGTGTTTTTGCGGTGGTTTTAGTGCAATGTGTTGTATGTAAGAAGCATACAATCACCCAACCACCGAGCTAAAGGAATTAAACAAAGTTCAAAATCCCTGACCTGGCCGGAAATCGAACCCGTGGTCCTCCGATCCAAACGCCATTCAGTCAAGTAGAAGATAAATGTCAAAATATATCAAAAGTATTCTTTCTAAAAAAAAACTCCTGTCACTTTTACACCATGTGTGGTGGTGGTGATTATTGTTTTAAGAGGAAGTACAACTAGACAACCATTCTCTGTATAACACTAATCAGAGAGAAAAAAATACAAGAGATCCGACACTTCGAAAAAATGAAAGTATCGGCCAAGGAGAGACAACGGCCACGAAGGGCATAAAAATTAGACTCCCTAGTCCTCGAATTTTCTAATACCGTCGGGGTTTGGGAAAGAACAAGAGTTGACCGAGGGAGGTCGGTTAGGATGAAAGTGAGGAGCCTTCCAACAGTACGTGGAGGCAATGCCAAGACTCAGATAAGAGCCCCGTGGTCGCCAAACACCCTCCAAATTTAAGAACCCTTGTGGCTCCTTTTAGTCGCCTCTTGCGACAGTTACTGTGGGTGTTAATCTACTCCCCCCCACCCCCACCCCCACCCACCCACACGGGGGGCAGTTTTAAACCAAGGGTAGAGACAACGAAATAAATCAGCTTGAAGTAAAACATCCAAATAAAACGCTATTTCAAATTACTTTTAAAAAACCAGTGGCTTAGATATTAATACCCTTAATACAATACTACTACTACTAATAATAATCATGTGTCTGTAGTGGTTTAACGTCGCACTAACACATCGAAGGTTTTAGGTGACACAGGATGAGAAAGTGCTACGATTGTGAACGTAGCGGCCGTAACCTTAATTAAAGTACAGCTCCAGCATTTGCATTTATGAAAATGAGAAACAACCAAAAAATACTTCTGGACAGCTCATCATCTTCCGAATGTAAGCTCACAGCTATGCGACCCTTACCACGCGGCCGACTCACTCGATATCCTCATCATGATGATGATGATCATCATCAGATGATGATGATTTTATAATATCCACCAAAGTCAAGTTATTGAAATGTTTAAGATAAATATCACTGATATACTTTTGATAATGCAGTGCAGACCCTGAAAAGACGATCGGTTTATCGGTGTCCTTGTGTTACTAAGTTACCTAGCTCAGCCGTTGGGAAGGGAAGTCAGCAGCTAACTAATTTTGCTAATGATGCCCCTACGAAGTATATTATATATCACTATTACTATGTTCTTTCCCTGTATAATGTTCTACTTTGTCATATGCAATGCAAATGCTGGATAATTATATCGCATGAAATGCTGCTTCTCGTGTTTAATAAAGCGATCAGAAACTATCATTAATTAACAGTTCATTTGCAATCAAAACCTGTAAATATTAGAGTTATAAAACAGGTTATATTTTCAGATATACACACATTACCAATATAAACAAATTACCAATAACTTCATGTTCCTAAATTAAAAGTTGAACCGAATGCTCAAATGCAATCGTATTACCCCGCTGTGCAAAGCCAAGCAATGCAAATAAATAATACGTGTATTTTGTCAGCGAACCTTTAAAACAAACAGTGAATTGTACCGTGCAAAAGTTTTCAGTCCATTTTTGCTATTTGCTTTACGTCGCACCGACACAGTTATGTCTTACGGCGACGATGGGATAGGAAAGGCCTAAGAACTGGAAGGAAGCGGCCGTGGCCTTAATTAAGATACAGCCCTGCCATTTGCCTGGTGTGAAAATGGGAAACCATGGAAAACCATCTTCATGGCTGCCGACAGTGGGGCTCGAACCCACTATCTCCCGATTACTGGATACTGGCCGCACTTAAGCGACTGCAGCTATCGAGCTTGGTAAAGTTCTTTCGTTCCTGAACTTTCCTCAATTATTTGGGGTTGGAAATAATGTGGTAGATTAAGCCCATTTTTACAGCAGGATGTCCTTTCGGATGCCATACCTATAAGGAGGGTATTTAGTGGTTATAGTAAGAATGTAAAGGAGAGGGCGTGTTAAGTTTCTGGTAAGACCATAGTACGGTTCAAGTTTCTGGGTCCCTCACCAGGATTGCCTGATACGAAAACTGCACAAGATCCAAAAGAAAGCAGCACGATTTGTTCTGGGTGACTTCCGATAAAAGAGTAGTGTTACAAAAATGTTTCAAATTTTGGGCTGGGAAGACTTGGGAGTAAGGAGACGAAATGCTCGACTAAGTAATATGTTCTGAGCTGTCGGTGAAGAGATTGTCCGACTCGTTGGCTGAACGGTCAGCGTACTGGCCTTCGGTTCAGAGGGTCCCGGGTTCGATTCCCGGCCGGGTCGGGGATTTTAACCTTAATTGGTTAATTCCAATGGCACGGGGGCTGGGTGTATGTGTTGTCTTCATCATCATTTCATCCTCATCACGACGCGCTGGTCGCCTACGGGAGTCAAATAGAAAGACCTGCACCTGGCGAGCCGAACCCGTCCTGGGATATCCCGGCACTAAGAGCCATACGACATTTCATTTCAGTGAGGAGATGGCGTGGAATGACATTTGTAGACGAGTAAGCTTGAGTGGAGCTTTTAAAGATAGGAAATATCATAATATAATGAAAAAATTGAAAAATTGTGGCAAATAATCATTTATAGGGAGATGAATTAGGGATTGGAATAATTTACCAAGGGGAAAGTTCTTTGAAAACATTTAAGAAAATACTTGGTAAACAATTAAAGGGGGATCTGTTACATGGGCGACTGTCCTAAATGCAGATCAAGATCACTAATTGATTGATTGAGGGATCTGTTTACTATTGCGTCTTTCTGTGATGGTTTGTAGTTTGGTGTGTTGTTTGTAAATGAATATGTACATTACGACGATCACACTCACTCATCCTCAGAGCTAGACGAATTAAACAAACTCGGTTACAATCCTTGGATCGGCCGGGAATCAAACCCCGGGTAGTGTGAACTGAAGATCACTCTTCTGACCATTCGGTCAAGAAGCCGTACTACAATATATCTAAGTTTTATTAGTTCAGTTCAATTTTGGCGATCTATCAGTGTGTTTGTTGTTTGTTTGTTACGACATCACAAAAGAATGACAAAACAGAATTGCTCGAAATACGGCAATAAAGTTCAAGAATAGCCGGGGTGTGCACTAGGCTATATATTATGTGTACGACATACAATGCCGTGGCAATATTAAGGGGGCTGTGAAGAGAAATGCCCAGTAATCGGGAGATAGTGGGTTCGAGCCCCACTGTCGGCAGCCCTGAAGATGGTTTTCCGTGGTTTCCCATTTTCACACCAGGCAAATGCCGGGACTGTACCTTAATTAAGGCTACGGCCGCTTCCTTCCAATTCCTAGGCCTTTCCTATCCCATCGTCGCCGTAAGACATATCTGTGTCGGTGCGACGTAAAGCAAATAGCAAAAAAAAAAAAAAAAAAAAAAAATAGAGAAATGCCCAATTACTCCGTCATTATTTGATTGAAAATCGGTACATAACAAAAGTTGTTCTAATATAGCCTAGTTTCCGTCTTTATGCTCCATACACTTTTACCGTACCAGGAATAATAACGGAGATATTTACAATTATTTTATTTTTCACTAGCTGTTACCCACGGCTTCGCTCGCGAGGATTTCGTGAAGTTGATAAAAAAATAATTGCTCCTCGGTACTTCACTAAGACATTATCTAAAAATCCCTAAAGTATAAAAAACTCGCCGAAAAACGCATTCCATTTATCCCAGGACCACTTTGTAAACCACGTTTGTGGCATTGCCTTTTGGGGCAAAGACGACCAAGCTACTGGTAGAACTAAATCTGGAACATGCGACATGGAACTCTACTGTACATGTTGAGAAACAGTCCTCTTTTAAGTCGAAAAAAAAAAAGGTTTCTTTATTTCTAAAGGAGATTCCAAATACAAATTTCCACGTATGTAACATCTTAGTTTTTGAGACACAAGTATCCTCATAAAGAGAATTCAACCCCTTCTTCACTCATTTTCGATCTCCAGCTGAAGTTGATATCCCAAAATCAAAAAGTACGTGTTTCTTTATTTTTAAAGGAGATTACAAATACCAATTTTCACGTCCGGAACATGGTAAGTTTATGAGATATACTGTAGATATGCTCATTTGAAAACCTACCCCACTTCTTGGCTGAGTGGTCAGCGTTGAGAACTTCGGTTCACAGGGCTCCGGGTTGAATTCCCGGCTGAGTCTGGGAATTTAATCGCGTGTGATTATTTCTTCTGGCTTTGGGACGGGTTGTTTGTCCCAACACTCTTCTCTTCCTATTCACTCAACACACCACTTCACCAACCACAACAGGAACACGCAATAGTAATTACATCCCTACACATAAGAGTTGGTGCCAGGAAGGGCATACAGCCGTAAAACAGGGTCAAATACCCGTTTGCGACACAGTTCGCACCCGCGACCCCATAGGTGTGAGAAAAGCGGTAGAAGAAGAAGATACTATTTTTAAAATTCACCCTTTTTTATTATCCCCCTCCCTTAAGAGAATTTTCCAAAAAAGTGTGTTCATTTATTTTTAAAGGAGATCCAAGTACCAAGTTTAACGTCTATAACATCTATAGTTTCTGAGATATATATCTCCTCGTATAAAAAACTCATATCCTTCCTCGTTTCTTTTCACCCCTCGCCCCCGTCGTCCTTAAGTGGATTTTCTGAAAACAAAGAAATTGGTTCTTTTATTTTTAAAGGAGCTTCAAAATACCAATTTTCATGTGTGTAACATGTTAGGTTTTTGTGATATATTGTAGATAATCTCGCTGCTGTAAGAATATTGGAGCTGGCGTTGCCATGGTTACGGCAGTTTATTTCTATATCCGATTCCTAGAGCAGGGGCAGTGTGGTGCCAATATCCTCATAACGGTTGGTTTAAGGGCTTTAAAACATAGTTTTCGGGCCCTTAGGGCTCACCGAGTTTTGTTCTTTACGTCAAGGGTCTTAAAATGAGCTTTGTCTCGTCCTTGTACGACAAATTCGATTTCGCCTATATTAGTCTATTATTTTTATATTCCCCCCCCCCCCGTCGCCCCCCCCCCCTCAAATTGTTTTGAAAATAAAATACAGTCCATGTTACTCAGTGGAAATGTAGCTTTATATAGGTGAAGTAATTTAATATATACTCGGTCTTGCTATAGCACGTTCTCCTCCCGTTTTACGTTACTTATCTTTTCGTGTAATCTGATTCCTTCTAACGCAAATATTCCTTAACCAGGTTCACGATTTTCCATCATACTTTACACACCGAATTCGGACTGTCAATGGCATTAAAAGTAATAGCATCTCCTAACACCATTCTTCAATATTTATTTCAAACACACTTTCAGCTTATTAGGAGTCCGTATCCATGGCTATATTGTGCTGGCATTTGGCTACAGGAGTCCCGGGTTCGATTCCCGGCTGGGTCGGAGATTTTAACCATAAATGGTTAATTCCCTTGGCCCGGGGACTCGGTGTTTGTGCTGTCGCCAACATCCCTGCAACTCACACACCACAGATAACACTATCCTCCACCACAATAACACGCAGTTACCTACACATGGCAGATGCCACCCACCCTCGTCGGAGGGTCTGCCTTACAAGGGCTGCACCCGGCTAGAAATAGCCACTCGAAATTATTAACATTAGCTTATTATGTTGCCTTGAATACATACAGTACATGCCGACGAGATGTTATATCCACAGTAAAGATGATCTAACCCACCATAGCTCAAACACTACAGCATCCGACGCGAAATCGGGAGATTGTGAGTTCGGATCCCACTGGTGTTCGGTTGACAATTCTTGTTTTATCCTTAACATCTCTAGTACATCGTCGTTGTGCATAGAACAACCACTGTGTGATAATATTTCTGCTTAGGACTCTGACCAGAATGATTCTGCCATATAAGGTTCAGTATTTCATGAAATAGGACGAAATGCCTTTGCTGGCAGGACCTAGTGTTTACAGTGCACTAAGTCTTCTGGTATGGGCTAGAGCAATTTTGTTACTTTCATTGATGTGTCTCTGTCTTATCCTTGGCTTTGACAATATGAAAGTGACTGGGGTATGAGCGATGCTAGTAATGCCATTCCTTACGCAGCCAGTCCCTGCTATGAATGGTGTGAAAATGTTGCTCATAAGGTCAATTGGTGCATGCATTTCAGTGGGCTTGGCAGACTGATATGTAATAGCAACTTCTGGCTCGGTGAGAAAAGCAACGGGAAACTACCTTACTCCTCATTTCCCTAGTACGCCTCTTCAGTGATGCCTAGGCCATCTATGACAGCTCATGGCGGAACTGTTGAGGATCCAACCAGCCTTCGGGCTGATGACTAAACATACATACATACATATCAACGAATTTTCGTTCTAAGTGAAACATGTGCTACGGGTCAGTATTTCTCCCCTCAACATTGTCATATAACTGTATTTCGAGGCGCAACATGTACTACTGTATATGGGCTCAACACGACCTAAGAAGCTGAAAGTGTATATCAAGTAAAATGCGGTCGTGAAAATAAAATAATCACCATCTTTTAATGTTTCCTGAAAGCAAAAATGTGTAGTTTTCCAACACAATCAGTTCCTAGTCCTTTTCATTTATAATATTTTCTTGCCCTCTATTGTCTACGCACTGCACAGTGCCAGGTGCCCTTACGGCGACGATGGGTTAGAAAACGGTTAGAAGGGGGCCCTTATTTCGTCGAAGATTTTGCACAGATTACTAAAACAATGGAGCAGTGCTAATGCACTGTGCTATAACGAAATAACATGCACAACCTCTTTAACTAATTCAGTACAACCAACACGAAACGAAAGCCAGATTGTATGGCACAAAATCGATTTGTGTCTTTAATTTCGACCTTTTGTTGGCTAGTAGTTTAATGTCGCACTGATACATCGAATGTTTTCGGCAACGCAAGGATGTGAGAAGGCTAGGATTGGGAAGACAGCAGCCCTAGCAGCCCCAGCATTTACTTGGTGTGAAAATGGGAAACCAGGGAAAAATATCTTCACCCCACCTGACCGTGGGATGCGAACCGACCATCTCCCCAACGTAAGCTCACAGATGTGCAGCCCTAAGCGCCCGGCCAACTCGCTCCGTAAATTCGATTTCTATGTCCAGTTAACGGTGTATTACAGAATTGTAAGACAAAGAAATACAGTTTATGAGAGGAAAAAGGCATGTTAAGTTTTGATATTCCTGTCTGGTAAGGAGAGAACTGGGATATTTATAATGTTCTTTCTGGAGGGAGTCGAGAACAAAAGTTGATCAAGGGAGGTGATTGAGAGTCACTCCCGTATATAGTATGTAGTTCTACGATATGTAGATAAACAAACGACACTGAAATTGTTGCTCATCTGATGTCGACGTTTCCCTAACAACGAAGTATTTATTATACCGGGTAGGCAACACAACAGTAAATATAGATGCAGGTTCTTTTTGATAATGTTTCGAAACGGCGATCTCTTAATTTCCATTTTCTTCTTCTTCTTTTTCTTAATCTGGTTATCCTCCAGGGTCGGCTTTTCCCTTGGACTTGGCGAGGGATCCCACCTCTACCGCCTCAAGGGCAGTGTCCTGGAGGTTCAGACTCTGGGTCGGGGGATACAACTGGGGAGGATGACCAGTACCTCGCCCAGGCGGCCTCACCTGCTATGCTGAACAGGGGCCTTGCGGGGGGATGGGAAGATTGGAAGGGATAGACAAGGACGAGGGAAGGAAGCGGGCGTGGCCTTGAATTAGGTACCATCCCGGCATTTGCCTGGAGGAGAATTGGGAAACCACGGAAAACCACTTCCAGGATAGCTGAGGTGGGAATCGAACCCGCCTCTACTCAGTTGACCTCCCGAGGCTGAGTGGACCCCGTTCCAGCCCTCGTACCACTTTTCAAACTTCGTGGCAGAGCCGGGAATCGAACCCGGGCCTCCGGGGGTGGCAGCAAATCACATTAACCACTACACCACAGAGGCGGACCAATTCCCATTTTCTATGGCACAAAGTCGATTTGTGTCTTTAATTTCGACCTTTTTTTGGCTAGTGGTTTAACGTCGCACTAACATAACGAAATGTTTTCGGCGACGCCAGGATGTGAAAAGGCTAGGATTGGTAAGATAGCAGCCGTAGCAGCCCCAGCATTTACTTGGTGTGAAAATGGGAAACCACAGAAAAATATCTTCACCGCTGCCGGCCATGGGATGCGAATCGACCATCTCCTCAACGTAAGCTGAGAGATGTGCGTTTAGATTTCGTCGGACTTCGTTCCAGGCTTTCCTTCACTCGAGCAATGATTTCTGGTGTTCGAACTCGTTTCTTTTAAATTCGCTATAGAGCCACTTTGACGCCATTTTACCGCTAAGTTGCAGACTTTGCTGGAGGTTTTTTTCAAAACACTTCTGGTCTTAAACTCTTGCGCAAACAGTTCCGCACAGGTTTTCCACGAATCGTGCTTCGCATAATACTCCACAAGGAACACGCGCAGTTTTATCATGAGAACCATTTATGTTGCATCCATCTGGTCACTAAACACGTCTGCTCCTCTCACTCACTCACACGTAATGACGCAGAGACGTACTCGGAGATGCGGGAGATGCGCACACGCAGACATGTGACAGCGACCGATTGGTGCATCAAAATCACGGTTTCCAGAATTCCCTGCGATGGGCAGTTCTCCTGTTCATTGACAAGGGTCAATTCCGCATGAGTCTTGTAAATATTTTCCGGGCTAGCATTGTTTTTCCCCGTACGGTACCTAAAGTCTGTAGAATACAAACGTTGTAGAAACTGAAAGGTCCAGTCAGTTATGCCGCATATAGTTTTGCCGTATTAGTCAGTGGAGATATGCAATGAATCAGATTTTGGTTGCGAAGTCCATCAACAGCGAGCACAGCGGACGTGAATATCAAGTTTGGTCGCCTTGACAAAAGTAGTAATTAATCAGGCCAACGTCCGGCTCCTTGTGTGAATGGTTGGCGTGCTGGCCTTTAGTCACAGGGGTCCCGGGTTCGATTCCCGGCAGGGTCGGGAATTTTAACCATGATTGGTTAATTTTGTTGGCACGGGGCTGGGTGTATGTGTCGTCTTCATCATCATTTCATCCTCATCACGAAGCGCAGGTCGCCTACGGACGTCAAATCAAAAGACTTGAATCTGGCGAGCCGAACTTGTCCTCGGACACTCCCGGCACTAAAAGCCATACGCCATTTCTGTTTTTTCATTCAGGCCAACCAAAATAATCTTTTTAAAAACATTTTTAACGCTAATAGGTGATTCCTACCGTTTTGTTGTTACTGATTCCAGATCTGACCTCAATTGCTATCCCACACGGTTTCATCACAATGCGACTTTGTTACAAACCAGAAAATTCGCGGAACATATTACAGTGTATGAATGAAAATTAAATTAATATTATAATATGCACAACGCTTTTGTTATCGGTGAAGTGACCAGCAGTAGTCTCCCATCGTTCCATCATACTGGTATTTCAGCGGCCCTGATACCTTCTTTCCATTCCTTTGGCATCTTGATGGAAACACTCACCTTGCTCCTCACTCACATCTCCCAAATTATCCGGGAAAAATCAAGGTGACTGTTCAAAAAGTAAATCTTCAGGCTCATCAAACATCCTAACTTTTGAAATTATCCAGCATGTTGGCTACAATAGAAAGACATATGATTTTTTTTTTTTTTTTTTTTTTTTTTTTGTCCAAGAACTTGGAAACAACCTGCTTGAATGATACCTAAGCCTCCCTCTCAATAACTTTCTTTTTTTGATTCAAAGTTGGAATCGACGTCATTTTTCGGATATCACTTCAAACAAACACGCCTTCTTTCAATTTTGCTTCTGATAAATGAGTAAACTTCACGCAGAGATACTTGAAACATTACCCACCTTCGGGTAAGGTTTTCACGAACTGTTTCATTAGGCCTAATTTAATGTGTAGAGATGGCATTAGAATGCTTTCCGGATTCTCGATGTTCTTGCGCAAAAAGTAGGAAAATAAGAACGAAGAGGCCCGCGATCTAACTCTCCATATATACCACAGACCAGTACAACCACTGCCATCTTTATTTAAACCCATTTTTACCTATTTTATATTGTGTACAATACCGTATAATTTGCTACAAATTTAATTTCCATAAACATTTAGTTTTGAAATGTAAAAAAAGGTGGGTGATGTAGCTTCTTTTTTAGTTGTCATATTCGGATAACGCAGACTAAAAATAAGAATATGGCAAATTCATTTTAAAAGTTTTCATCGTTGGCCTGTGTTACAATCATGGTTGTTTTTATAAGCTGAAACGCCACGTCGTTAGCTCCTATTCATTAGGAAGAATAATATCGAAATGAGAAAAAAAATATGAAGGAAATTTCACTAGAAAGCTTTTCGGCTTCCTGATGGAGGTCAAACATACGTCCTTGCAGGTGAATTGAAGTTAGACCGTACATACATTCATGTACGGTTGCCTGGTATTGTCGTGCAGTAATACAGCTCCTGATCACAGCTCGTCTTCTACGACGTGTTCAGATGTAAACTATTTCCATGGTCGCCGAAGCTGTACCTCACCTCACCTCACACCTCAATGCTTGACCATCTTTTCCCCCAGCCTCGGCGTCTTACAACTGATATTGAAACAATATGATTTCTATAAGGTGTGGTATGGTGTATGACGTGCCTACACTCATTCAGTGGGAAATGCGAACAAAATGGACAACAACGCACATATAAGAAGGGATGTTTCCTTGATGATTGAGCCACTTACGCTTCTGCAAATAAATATTCACCAACAAAGGAACAAAAGTTACTGAAATTAACACTCGGTTATCCGACTCTCTTCACATACACACTAAATACAACAGACCCACTGACCAGAAAATCGTTTCTCAAGTTCTTTGTTTGTAGTGTGCTACTGTATGGATGCGAAACATTGATATTAAGGAAACAGGAAGAAACAAAACTTGAAGATATTATCAATGTGGTTTTAGAGAAAAATTACAAAAACAAGCTGGGTGGATAAAACACAAATGACCTTGTTTTAAGAACGTAAAGGAGGATTGATGTTTATTAAACACGACAAAGAAGAGGAAAAAACTTCCTTGGACACGCACTGAAACATGACTCTCTCCTACAAACCAACATCGAAGGTAATTACTGGAAAAGAGACGCAGGGGACGACCAAGAATGTCAACATCAGGACCTCCGTCGGTGAACTGGCGTGTGGTACATATAGCTATACGTACACGAAGAGGCTAGCAGAAGATCCTCAGATGTGGCGACAACGAAAATGCATTGCCTTTGTAGATGATGATGACTGACAGCAACAGCCTCTAAGCCCTGTCTCAAGCTGAAACTTCGGTGACATCAGGCGGTGAATTCATTCACTTATTAGACGTTTTCCACTGGAGAGTCTGATTAGAGTAAACAAAGGCGTAAGAAATTGGTATCTCTCTTCTTCTGTGAAGTATCGTAACTATCCATTAACAGACAGCCTGTACTGTCTTTTTTTTTCTTGGTAGATACAAGCTCGAGTTGGGTTCCGTTGTTCATTGAGTTTGGTAATGGCTGTTGATGGATTCGTCTGGTACCGTCTTCAAGGTGGTCTTCTTTATAGAACCAGATTATGTCGGACAATGAGTCAACGCACCCACCAGACCACGTCGTGAGCTCTTACTTAAAAAGGAACAAATTAGATTTATTAGCTCTTATGTCGCGATACTTCTCTGGTAGGCTATAATGAAAGTGATAGGACTTATCGGCAAAGGCTTTTAGTATTGCTGGTCATCATGAGTGTAGATGTAAAAGACTACACACTTTGGTGCCTCACAGCGTCCCAGTTTGGCTGGGTCAGTAGACAAGACTTGTGGTGATCATGAGAGGTAATAAAAGAAACATCATATCATTAATATTTCTTCAACAACGATAATCCCCTTATTATCAAGGAAGTTTTTCCACAAGGCTGTGGTATGTTGCCAATTATCTTTGATATATTCGTCAATAAAGCTAAATCAAACCCCATGGCGCAATAACCCCGAAGGGCCATGGCCTACCAAGCGACCGCTGCTCAGCTTGAAGACCTGCAGATTATGAGGTGTCGTGTGGTCAGCACGACGAATCCTCCCGGCCATTATTCTTGGTTTTCTAGACCGGGGCCACCATCTCATCGTCAGGTAGCTCCTCAATTGTAATCATACCCAGGTAAAAATCCTTGACCAAGCCGGGAATCGAAGACGGGGCCTCCGAGTAAGAGGCAGGCACGCTACCACTATACCGAGGGGCCGACTATAATAAAGATATAGAGAAATGAAAACTACCAACCAGAAGCGTATACGGATTGGAAAAGAACATGTTTTACCTCCTAATTATAGACAACTCTATCTTCCTGGCAGAAAAAACGATGGTTTACAATAATACATCACAAAATTAAATATAGACTACCGTAGCTATGTAAAATTAAAATATTTACTAAAACAAATAATCACGAACAATTGAAGGAATATATTATAGATGAGCGATGCATTCTACTGTGAACTGTTCTAGAAACATAGGAACCTTAATTAAGGCCACGGCCACACTCTTCCCATTCCTAGCCCTTTACCATCCCATCGTCACCATAAGACCTATCTGAGTCGGTGCAACGTAAATCCAATTGTAAAAATATCCACAGTTCTAGCCCTTCAGGCAAGCAACAGAGATACGAGCTACGGATTTTAGGTAAATAAAATATAACAAAGTATGAGAATATATTCATTATTTATTCCTAAAAATTACAGTCCTTTCCTTAATCATCGTTATCCGGCCGAATAGATTAGCAGTTTGCCTTTTTCTAGCACTACGAGCGCTAATACGAGTCAATGCATTGTTTCACTTAAGCGCCAGTACGAGCGCTAATGTGAGTCAATGCACTTATAATATTATTACATTCGATGAGGACATTTTTAAAAAATCAAAAAGTCCTGAGTGTACTGAAAAAAAGAACATATTACAGAAAGAATTATGTAAATTTTGCTAGGATTTCAATAAAAAAACAAGTAAAGAAGGAAGTGATTTTAGGAAGTTTCTCCGAAATGCACTTACGCCGGAAGTTTGGTAGAGTTATGTAAGACACACAATTTGAAACCTTTCTGGGTCCTTTTACCCTTCAACGTTCGCCACAATTGAGGAAATTGCTTAATTTTACGTTTTTTGTAGTATGGGGACCCCAGTTTCGTCTGCTAATAAATAGTTTCAACAATGAAAATAAAACTACATCTTCACGATTGATGTCAAAAAAAAAAATTATTATATAGTTGCGAAAGTTGAGTTTGAAGAGAAACAATTTTGAGAGGTAATAAAGGAAAATTATGTGTGAATTTGCTTATAATAATTAAAATGTTCATAGCGTAAGGTAATTTCTTCAACAACGATAATCTCATTAACAACGGGAATAATACAATCTTCAGATATGATAATTTTTATATCTATGTATTTATGTATTTAACTGATTAATTTATGTATTTATTAGTGCCTTCTTCAGTGTCAAACTTCGGACTCTAGGCCCTCTATAAGAGTTAACTATATTATGTTTGCATTATGAGATAAAATAGTTTGACCGGGTAAGGAATGAAATGAATGAAGCACCCATCTAGCAGCAAGGATAGGAATTGTGCCGGTTGCCGAAGACTGTCCCACTCCTCTGGGGCAATGATTATGATATTGGGGAGTTTTTATGGAATGAAAGATGACAGGGAAAACCGAAGTACCCGGAGAAAAACCTGTCCCGCCTCCGCTATGTCCACCACAAATCTCACAAGGAGTGACCGGGATTTGAACCACAGAACTCAGTGGTGAGAGGCCGACGACCTGCCGCCTGAACCACGGAGGCTAATTTAAATAAATGACAGACGAAATTAATATTAAAAACTAACATAATTTATTAATAGATTAGGTACGGAGTAATGATGGCAAATGAAAATCCACAGCCTATTTCCAGTCATTCGACCGGGTCAGGAATGAAATGAATGAAGCCCTCATCTAGCGGCGAGGATAGGCATTGTGCCGGTTGCCGAAGCCTGTCGCACTCCTCTGCGGCAATGATTAATGAATGACATATGAAATGAAATTATACTGGAGAGTGTTGCTGGAATGAAATACGACAGGGAAAACCGGAGTACCCGGAGGAAAAGCTGTCCCGCCTCCGTTTTGTCCAGCACAAATCTCACATAGGGTGACCGGGATTTGGACCACGGAACCTAGTGGTGAGAGGCCAGCACGCTGCCGCCTGGGCCACGGAGGCACGGAGTAATGATATTAAACAGGAAATGGCAATGAAATTAAATACGTTTGAAGCCCACCTGGTGGCCGTGATTGTTAAGGTGTCAAGTGTCCATCGTCTGACACCTTGGTTTGCCGGTTCGAGTCCTGTTGGTGGAAAAATATTACCATCAAAATATTGGCCATCACGGTAAGAGAGGTGATGGTATATTATTCCCAATCACTAGACTGCGTGCCAAAAGCCTGGTTTCAGTTACAAATATATCGGCAGAGCTCTTGTGGAGTGAGGGCATATGACACTGTTGATAGTGATTCGTCCGTCAGACGGAGACGTTATGACTTCAGTAGACCACTTGGTGTTACTCGACAGGAGTGGGCTATGTGCCGAGACTGGGTTTCACCCTCTCCCTCTGGGAGAAGGACTTTGTATATAATTGGTCGCAGTGCAAGGTCATACAGTGACCTCCCCCTTGTAGCCTGCAGGACGGTTGAAGAGTAAATATCCTACCAAAGTAAGTGGTACTGGAAGTTGGAAGGATGTTAACCAATCGTCTTAATTCTACCAACCCAATGGAGGACGAGATACAGCACGGTCAAGGGAAAGATGGACAAACGTATTTCATTAGGAACATTTGATTTGGGGAGGAAAAACACTCCATCCTTGAACGACAAGTAAGGGACGAAGAAGGGGAACAATATAGATATTCCTATCGTCCGCGAAGTAAATTACAGAACCTATCGGCGATTGCTGATTGCCAGAAAGTGCTAGATTAAAGGACGAAATAAGTTGTAGAGTTATATACAGCTACCATCACCACACTCATTTGCCGGGCTGAGTGGCTCAGACGATTGAGGCGCTGACCTTCTGAACCCAACGTGGCAGGATCGATCCTGTCTCAGTCCGGTGATTTATGAAGGTGCTTCATTCAATACGTCAGCCTCGTGTCAGTAGATTTACGCAAAATAACTTCTACGGGACAAATTTCCGGCAGCTTGGCGTCTCCGAAAACGATCGAAAATAGTTAGTGGGATGTAAAAAAAAAAAAAAAAAAAGACTTTGTTATATTACTTCACTAATTTGTCCCAGTATGGCTAGACCTGTAGATATCGAAATGCACTTGGGAGGCAGTGACTTTCCAACTGTCTGTTGTGAGGTCCGATTTCTCTAAAAGAGTACAGGTCTAAATATTAAATTAGTTTGTGATGCAAGCGGGAGGACTTATCATCAAAAGCCTTCAGCAGCGCTAATGGACTGGAATGGTTAAAACTGCGGCGTAGCTGATGATGAACAAATGATGGCTGAATCTATGTCTCTTTAGAGGGCAGCAGGCAACTTCTTGTTGTTTTCGGCCCATATTAGTAGCCTATGACATCCTTACGTACATAGCGTACCTAGGCCTGTTGATTAAATACTAAGCCATTTCAGTGTATCACATTGACTGTCTAACATAGCGATTTGAAGTATTTGGAATCTAATATCAGTGCCATCAGTTGATATTTAAGACTGTATATATTCGAGAGACTCCAATCAGTAGATTTTCTGGTACGAAAGAACCTCTCTTTCGGGAAAAATTCCAACACTCTGGGTTCTCTAAAACTTTATAGCAATTAAAGTGACAATAATAATAATAATAATAATAATAATAATAATAATAATAATAATAATAATAATAATAATAATAATAATAATAATAATAATAATAATAATAATAATAATACTTACATCGAGCGCCAACTAGGCCCAGGGAACACAATTTAAAAGACATGTCTGTAAGATGTACAGTAGTTAGTCTATACGTGATTATCAATTCCAAATAAATGCCCGGGTGGTCTTAGTCCTAAACCAAATTCACACACTCGTACGAATATGACAAACGTACGGTTTTCTGAACAGATCTCACACATATTAGGCTATTGTTTCAAGACTATTATATTCAACAATAAAAACAACGACAACACTGCAAGCAGAAAGCTGTCGCCGGCAGTGTTGCCATATTGAGGAAAATTTCTCACGAACGAGGAAAAAAGGGCGTTGTTGCGGAATCGTGGGAAAAATGTTAAAAATATCCAGAAAACGTGGGAATTTTTAACATCGTCTCTCCCTAGTTTCATGAAATAGTTTACTGTTCCTTTTAATGTTTAAACCAAAATAAACTGTCCTCATAAAATGAGAGCAATACTTTCCTTTACACATTAGTATAATATATGTTGATAATAAATAATGATATAACTTCCACAATACAACAATTTCACGTTTTAGATTTTAATAATGCAGTCCGATGGTAAATTTGGGTATTATCGCTGGGACTGCTGGATCCTTTCTCCGGTTCAGCAGTTACTATTTATTTTTAAATTGTTTTTTTAATTCTTTTTTTACTATTTGCTTTACGTCGCACCGACACAGATAGGTCTTATGGCGAACATGGGATAGGAAAGGCCTAGGAGTGGGAAGGAAGTGGCCGTGGCCTTAATTAAAGTACAGCCCCAGTATTTGCCTGGTGAGAAAATGGTATACCACGGAAATCCATCTTCAGGGATGCCGACAGTGGGATTCAAATCCACTGTCTCCCGGATGCAAGCTCACAGCTGCGCGCCCCTAATCGCACGGCTAATTCGCCCGGTTACTAAATTTTAAATTTTATTTTTAGTGCCCATTTTAGCAGAAGAAATATTAGGAGTGCTCCTTTTTGTTAATATAATAATAATAATAATAATAATAATAATAATAATAATAATAATAATAATAATAATAATAATAATAGTAAAGAAATGAAATTAAATGGCTATGGCTTTTAGTGCCGAGATGTGTCCAAGGACTTCAGCTCACCAGGTACAGGTCTTTGATTTGACACCCGCAGGCGACCTGCGCGTCATGGTGATGAACACGACACATACATCCAGCCCTCGTGCCAGCGAAATTGACCAATGATTGTTAAAATTCCCGACCCTGCCGGGAATCAAACCCGGGACCCCTGTGACAAAAGGCCAGCACGCTAACCATTTAGCCATGGAACCGGACATAATAATAATAATCATCATTACCATCATCATCATCATAGTCCACCTGGTGGCCATGATAACGCCACAGCAGTTAAGTATAACTATTCTATTACAAACATAGCTGAGTGGCTCAGACGGTTAAGGCGCTGGCCTTCTAACCCCAACTTGGCATGTTCGATCCTGGCTCAGTCCGATGGTATTTGAAGGTGCTCAAATACGACAGCCCCGTGTCGGTAGATTTACTGGCACGTAAAAGAACTCCTGCGGGACTAAATTCCGGCACCTCGGCGTCTCCGAAGACCGTAAAAGTAGTTAGTGGGACGTAGAGCAAATAACATTATTATTATTATTATTATTATTATTATTATTATTATTATTATTATTATTATTATTATTATTATTACAAACATAGGCCTATGACTCGAAGGGCAATTGAACCCGCAACCCTGCGGTCCTAAGACTAGAATGCTTATCATTCAACCACACAGTTAAGGTACAGACTACTCTTTTATTGGCAATGTGAAGATAACCCTCCGATTAGTAATAGTCATGAAAACCATGTGATAATGAGCTCTATTCTTTCGGTGATGTTTGTGCTCGGGGACTTCGCTTTTTCAATGGATCCTTTTAGTATCGAGAAGAGTTTTCTTAAATTCTTGAACCTTCCACTTTGCTCTATATGTCCGTTCTAAACAATGTCGTGGACTTTACTACTGCTGGTGGTCCCACGCCTAACAGGTGTAATATATGCTCTTAGGAAGATTACTTCTACCCACGTGTTCTCAGATGTTGCACGGTAGATGATTGGTAGTCGCTTGAAGGATTACCCCTGGTCCGGTCGTAGTAGGATGGATGGTACCTGGTAGTAGAGGGCACCTTTAGTGACCGACCGGTCATTGGTCCTGGACGCGGGGCGGGCCACGTGTGGCGGATGTTGCATCACGTGGTCTTCCCGACACACGACACCGGACCGGACTGTCGGCAGTTCGTGGGGGCGGACGAAATGTGGTTAGCCATTATCCTAGGAACAAGTTTAAGATGACACATTCTTCGAAAGTGAAGTAGCGAACGTTGTCATAAAGAATATATTCATGAAATAAGAAAGTATGTGGCAAGGAAGTTGAAGACAAACAAAAGAAGAGAATATTTTTTGTTTCTCGGACATTAGAGAGGAAATATTATGGGTTTATTTGAGAGCGGCTGACAGAAATGTTTGCCAATTGAAGACGACTGCATTTTTCCATCTCCGTATAAGCCTGAAGACCCGTGGAGTTGTAGAAGGTGGAGACTTCTACTATCCATAAACTTGCTACCAAGTGAGATGCTCGGCCGCCTTTGTCCCCAGGAATTAACATGATACTCACTTTTAGTGTAGGATGGGTGAACCTCAGAGCCTCTCCAGAAGTGAAAATCTCGTTTCTGAATTTTAGGACTTCCCCACGGGGAATCCAACCCACATCGTTCAGGGTAAACTGTGCATGTCTTTATTGCCTCAGCTGGGCAGCCCCTGAGATGCTGATTAAAAGACTAATATTTCTATATGTAAAGTCATACTCAGAAGAGCTTTTTGAGAAAGTATATATATTTGCAAACCAAAAATACAGAGGGACATTTAATTGCATATCAAATGAAAATTTTTGTGTACTAATTTTAATAGTAATGTTATTGATTTTACGTCCCGCTAATTACTTTTACGGTTTCCGGAGACGCTGACGTGCCGGAATTTTGTCCCGCAGGGCTTCTTTTACGTGATAGTACATCCACCGACACGAGGATGACGCATTTGAGCACCTTCAATTACCACCGGACTGAGCCAAGATCGAACCTGTCAATTCGGGCTCAAATGGCCAGCACTGTACCGTCTGAGCTACTAAGCCCAGCGTATTAACTTTTCCTGCTATTCAAAGCTTTCTGCAAGCTCTTGTAGCCAGTACCGTACCTTACTGATCCTGGACCGGAAACTTTAGAATCCACAAAAAGTATTGGGACTTTTTTTCTTTCAGAACAGTACTGTTTGCCAAATTTCCAATGTGTTGAGATTATTATTCCGTTTATAGCACCGTGTGCAAATTATACACCGGTTTGAGATCCATCGTTTGTTTAGAAAAATTACTGTTTACAAAATTTTGAATATTTTGGATTCTTTCTTCTATTTAGAGAATGCCTAATATTCCGAATTCTATTTTTTTTAAGAATAGCACTGTCTGAAAAATGCTCAGTTTTTTGGTCTCAGTCTCTTGTTTTGAATAGTAAAGTTTCCAGAACGCTGAATGTTTAGCGCTCCAATTTTTGTTTGATGTTGAGAAAGCCTCCATGGCTCAGGCGGCAGCGCGTCGGCTTCTCATCGCTGTGTTCCATGGTTCAAACCCCGGTCACTCCATGTGAGATTTGTGCTGGAAAAAGCAGAGGCGGGACAGGTTTTTCTCCGGGTACTCCGGTTTTCCCTGTCATTCTTTATTCCAGCAGCACTCTCCGTTATCATTTCATTTCATCTGTCAGTCATTAATCATTGCCCCAGAGGAGTGCGACAGGCCTCGTCAGCCGGCACAATTCCTATCCTCGCCGAAAGATGGGGGCTTCATTCATTTCATCCCTGACCCGGTTACTAATTGGAAAACAGGTTGTAGGTTTTCATTTTCATTTTGTTTGATGATGATGATGCTTGTTGTTTAAAGCTGCCTAACATCTAAGGTCGTCATTGTATATAGTAATGTTTGAAAAAATGTTAATGTTTTGATCTCCCTCGTTTAGAACAGGACAGTCTGAAAATTTTTGAATGTTTTCACCCATGTCTTACGTTTAAAGCAGTAATGTTTAAAAATTGCTAAATGATTTAGGCTGAGATTTTGGTCTTTTGAGATTCATATTTTGTTTAGAATAGCGATTTTTGGAATTTGTCTACTGTTTCAGTTAACATTTTGTTTAGAAGGGTACTGTTTTTAAAATATCTTATGTTTTGAGATCCACCTTTTTAAATAATAGGTCCTTTTGCAAATTGCAAAATGTGTTGAACTCAATACTTTGTTTAGAATAGTACTATTTGCAAACTGCTCAATATTTTGAGCTCATTCCCTACGTTTAGAATAATATCGTTTAAAAATGTTAAATGTTTTGGACAGACATTTTCTTTAGAACAGTAACGTTTGTAAACTGATAAATAATTAGACTTTTTTTACCATTGGCTTCATGTCACACCGACACAGATAGGTATTATGGCGACGATGGCATAGGAAAGGGTTAGGAGTGGGAAGGAAGTGCCCATAGATTTAATTAAGGTACAGCTCCAACATTTGCCTGGTGTGGAAATGGGAAAACACGGAAAACCATCTTCAGGGCTGCTCACAGTGGGGCTCGAACCCACTTTCTCCCGGATGCAAGCTCATAGCTGCGCGGACCCTAACCGCACGGCCAACAAACCCAGTATATTTAGGCTCAGTCTTTTGTTTATTATAGTACCCTACATATTCGTAAACTGCCCAATGTTTTGAATTTTTTTTTTTTTTTTTTTTTTTGTTCAGAATAGCACTGTTCGCAAAACACATCTGGCTAATTCTTTTATTTCTATTTGCAAAAATCAGAGTATTTGAGCTTGTTCTTTAGTTTAGAACTAGCAAATGTACCCGTGCTTCGCTACGGTATTCTACATTGCATACGGATATCGACGTAAATACTGTGCGTGCAGCAAATGAGATTGTTTTAAAATTGCATGTCTCTTAGCCTTATCCGGGAAATAGCATGGGGAGGTCCACATACGTTGTTTCCAATGTAAAGTGAGGGTTGCGGAGTTGTGATGATAACGCCAGGCTCACTCGCCTACTGCCATTCACAATCGAGTTGGCAAGTTTACATTATAATTGCAGGCCCCAATGCCTACTGCGCGGTCACAATCGATTTGGGGAGTTTTAGTTACAATGGCAGACCCATTTCCTACTTTCAGACAGGTTACAGTTGAGGAGTTTTTATTATAATAGCAGGCAACTTCCCTACCACCAGTCAAAATTGAGTTGTGCAGTTATCATTATAATGACAGTCCCTTTTTACTGCTGCTAGCCAGCTTACTGCCAGTCACACAGAATTAGTGAGTTTCCATGAAAATAGCAGGCCACTATGCCTAATGCTAGTCAAATTTTAGATTGGAACATTTGTTTATAATGGCGGGCACCTTGGCCTAGAGCCAAACACAATAGAGTAGGGGACTTTCGAACAAAACTGCATGATCCCTTGCCTTCTGCAAGACAAATCGAAAAGTGAATTATTCGTTAAAATGGTAGGCCCTCCTTACTAATGCCAGTTACACAGGAGTTGGAGAAGGACCCCATTCCTACTGCCAGCAGTCAAAGTCGGTGTAGGGAGTACTGATTACAATAGCAGACACATCCTTTCTCGATCGCTACAAATCGACATCAATGAATATATAGAGATGGACATACGAAAGTATATGAATGTTTACAATATTGCAGACCTTCATTTACAGATAAACTGCTGCTAAACGGTACGTCATATCGACAAATGATTGTACCCTAAGGCGCAGTATTTAGCGATCTAAATGACTGGTCCTATGATATTTTCTCGCATCTAATCTATTCATGGGTCAGATTGAATCAGAAACGTTGAATAGGTTGAAATTTGTGTAAGAATATCTTACATTGCATTACTTTTCGGATAATTATGTGACATAGCATTTGGCTCACATATGGGTACTGGGTGGGCCAATGTTCGTGTAGAGTTTGATCATACTATCTTTCCTGTAAGTGATTGAAGTGATGCACATGAGAAGAAAAGGTTTAGAAATTAATTTCCATTAAGGCAGGTAGATTTCCATTAAGTTTGGTTGTGTGTATTTTAAGGGAGTGCAAAATCACTGTTTCGGGTTCGTATAAAACCCCAATTAGTTCAGGGATTTAGAAACAATATTTGCCCTAAAACCTCCCCAAAGGATAGGTGGATTCTAAATATGAAGTTTGGTGGAAATATATCCAGTAGTTTTCAAGTTAGAGAAAGACAAACAGACCAAACAAACAAACAAAGAAACAAACAAACAAACAAACTAACTAACTAACAGACACCAAGGAAACCTACCCTTGGACAGATGGATGCTATATAAAAAATTTGGTTCAAATATCTTGTTAGTTTTCAAGGTGTAAGAAGTACACATTAAAAGCACCCGCTCTTGCGTTAAGTCCGCTGGGATTTGTACCGAAAAACGGTCCGTTAATGATATCTCCTTTACTAAATCCTGTTATCGAAATAATGCACATGAGAAAAAAAGGTTTAGAAATTAATTTTCATTAAGGCAGGTTGATTTCCATTAAGTTCGGTTGTGTATACTTTGAGGGAGTGCAAAATCACCGTTTCGGTTTCGTAAAAATCCCCACTCAGTTCAGGGATTTAGAAACGATATTTGCGCTAAAACCTACCCAAGGAGAGGTGGATTCTAAATATGAAGTTTGGTGGAAATATATATTTAGTAGTTTTCAAGTTATAGAAGGACAGACAAACAGACAAACAGACAAAGAGACTAACAGACAAACAAACAGACAAACAGACACCAAAGCTAAAAATGATGCAGATGGTCATTATTACACGAGAAACGGATAACTGTACGGAAATTTCGCCAAAATAATCAATGTACAGACACACAGTCGTTACGATTTTATTTTTTGCGCTAAAACCTACCCAAGGACAGGTGGATTCTAAATATGAAGTTTGGTGGAAATATATCCAGTAGTTTTCAAGTTATAGAAGGACAGACAAACAGACAAACAGACAAAAAACAGACAGACACCGAAACTAAAAATGATGCAGATGGTCATTATTACACCTGAAACGGATAACTATACGGAAATTTCGCCAAAATAATCAATGTACAGACACACGGTCGTTACGATTTTATTTATATAGATGACGGATAAGCATGAGCACGTTGAAAAGTGCAGACTTCCACTTCGAGATTCATATCTCCTAAACGGTTTATGATATTAAGAAACGGTTTTCGCCATCAGACGCCTCATTTATCGCTCTACATGTTTATTTCTAAACCATTTCCCCGTATCTCCTATATTAAGGGGGTAAATTGAGTTCAAATTTTGAATAGGGTGAAATTTGGGTGCATTTTTAATATTTTACATTACATTTCGCCTACTTATGTATAAGCTAGAATCATGAAATTTGGTACACATATGTCCCTTAATCGTGCCAATGTGCGCACACAACGTGATGATCCTATCACTGTTATAAGTGTGTCAAACAATAAAATATACTTGTAAAAATCACCAAATTTACGAACAATCCAGAAATACGGCCGAATTTAACGTATAAGGGAGAGAGATACGACAAAATGTCACAGGACCAAAGTTGTAGATCACTCCGAATTGAAGCGACGTTGTGCCATCCGTTTTGTGATACGACTTACCGTTTAGCCAAAAAATAGCTCAAAAGGAATGTCTGCACAGTCATTAAAATTGCCTCCGTATTTCGATATCTTTGGGGGTAAAAAGTGAAAAATTTGAACATCTTGGAACTTTCCCGTCGGTTAGGGACCAAAAGCTATAATTTCACCAAATTTCAATTGTCTACCTCGTTTCGCAGGTTGTGCCGCCATCTTGATTTGGGGGGATGGGGGATAAAAATGAGGAAATTCCCGAAAATTTTTAAGCCCACGAAACCTATAGGTTATCGTTTTGGATATACTATACGACTGTGTTCTTATGCTGAGCCCAAAATTTGAGCCCCCCCAGCGTGCCCCCTTCAGGGAATTTTGAGAATTTCCGATTTTTCTAGGGATCCTGGGGTCATCAGTTTCCCTCGTACCAAGTTTCAAATTTCTGAGATTTCTGGAAGTGCCTCATTAATTCACGTCTTTTTTCATTTTTAAATATTTATATATACATCGCTACAGCCCGACTTGCTTTTATATATATAGATGACGGATGAGCATGAGCACGTTGAAAAGTGCAGACTTCCACTTCGAGATTCATATCTCCTAAACGGTTTATGATATTAAGATACGGTTTTCGCCATCAGACGCCCCATTTATCGCTCTACATGTTTGTTTCTAAACCATTTCCTCGTATCTCCTATATTAAGGGGGTAAATTGAGTTCAAATTTTGAATAGGGTGAAATTTGGGTGCATTTTTAATATTTTACATTACATTTCGCCTACTTATGTATAAGCTAGAATCATGAAATTTGGTACACACATGTCCCTTAATCGTGCCAATGTGCGCACACAACGTGATGATCCTATCATTGTTATAAGTGCGTCAAACAATAAAGTATACTTGTAAAAATCACCAAATTTACGAACAATCCAGAAATACGGCCGAATTGAACGTATAAGGGAGAGAGATACGACAAAATGTCACAGGACCAAAGTTGTAGATCACTCCGAATTGAAGCGACATTGTGCCATCCGTTTTGTGATACGACTTACCGTTTAGCCAAAAAATAGCTCAAAAGGAATGTCTGCACAGTCATTAAAATTGCCTCCGTATTTCGATATCTTTGGGGGTAAAAAGTGAAAAATTTGAACATCTTGGAATTTTCCCGTCGGTTAGGGACCAAAAGCTATAATTTCACCAATTTTTAATTGTCTACCTCGTTTCGCAGGTTGTGCCGCCATCTTGATTTGGGGGGATGGGGGATAAAAATGAGGAAATTCCCGAAAATTGTTAAGCCCACGAAACCTATAGGTTATCGTTTTGGATATACTATACGACTGTGTTCTTATGCTGAGCCCAAAATTTGAGCCCCCCCAGCGTGCCCCCTTCAGGGAATTTTGAGAATTTCCGATTTTTCTAGGGATCCTGGGGTCATCAGTTTCCCTCGTACCAAGTTTCAAATTTCTGAGATTTCTGGAAGTGCCTCATTAATTCACGTCTTTTTTCATTTTTAAATATTTATATATACATCGCTCCAGCCCGACTTGCTTTTATATATATAGATGACAGATAAGCATGAGCACGTTGAAAAGTGCAGACTTCCACTTCGAGATTCATATCTCCTAAACAGTTTATGATATTAAGAAACGGCTTGCGCCATCAGACGCCTCATTTATCGCTCTATATGTTTATTTCTAAACCATTTCCTCGTATCTCCCATATTAAGGGGGTAAATTGAGTTCAAATTTTGAATAGGGTGAAATTTGGGTGCATTTTTAACATTTTACATTACATTTTGCCTACTTATGTATACGCTAGAATCATGAAATTTGGCACACATATGTCCCTTAATCGTGCCAATGTGCGCACACAACATGATGATCCTATCATTGTTATATGTGTGTCAAACAATAAAATATACTTGTAAAAATCACCAAATTTACGAACAATCCAGAAATACGGCCGAATTTAACGTATAAGAGAGAGAGATACGACAAAATGTCACAGGACCAAAGTTGTAGATCACTCCGAATTGAAGGGACATTGTGCCATCCGTTTTGTGATACGACTTTCCGTTTAGCCAAAAAATAGCTCAAAAGGAATGTCTGCACAGTCATTAAAATTGCCTCCGTATTTCGATATCTTTGGGGGTAAAAAGTGAAAAATTTGAACATCTTGGAATTTTCCCGTCGGTTAGGGACCAAAAGCTATAATTTCACCAATTTTTAATTGTCTACCTCGTTTCGCAGGTTGTGCCGCCATCTTGATTTGGGGGGATGGGGGATAAAAATGAGGAAATTCCCGAAAATTGTTAAGCCCACGAAACCTATAGGTTATCGTTTTGGATATACTATACGACTGTGTTCTTATGCTGAGCCCAAAATTTGAGCCCCCCCAGCGTGCCCCCTTCAGGGAATTTTGAGAATTTCCGATTTTTCTAGGGATCCTGGGGTCATCAGTTTCCCTCGTACCAAGTTTCAAATTTCTGAGATTTCTGGAAGTGCCTCATTAATTCACGTCTTTTTTCATTTTTAAATATTTATATATACATCGCTCCAGCCCGACTTGCTTTTATATATATAGAAGACAGATAAGCATGAGCACGTTGAAAAGTGCAGACTTCCACTTCGAGATTCATATCTCCTAAACAGTTTATGATATTAAGAAACGGCTTGCACCATCAGACGCCCCATTTATCGCTCTATATGTTTATTTCTAAACCATTTCCTCGTATCTCCCATATTAAGGGGGTAAATTGAGTTCAAATTTTGAATAGGGTGAAATTTGGGTGCATTTTTAACATTTTACATTACATTTTGCCTACTTATGTATACGCTAGAATCATGAAATTTGGTACACATATGTCCCTTAATCGTGCCAATGTGCGCACACAACGTGATGATCCTATCATTGTTATAAGTGTGTCAAACAATAAAATATACTTGTAAAAATCACCAAATTTACGAACAATCCAGAAATACGGCCGAATTTAACGTATAAGAGAGAGAGATACGACAAAATGTCACAGGACCAAAGTTGTAGATCACTCCGAATTGAAGGGACATTGTGCCATCCGCTTTGTGATACGACTTTCCGTTTAGCCAAAAAATAGCTCAAAAGGAATGTCTGCACAGTCATTAAAATTGCCTCCGTATTTCGATATCTTTGGGGGTAAAAAGTGAAAAATTTGAACATCTTGGAATTTTCCCGTCGGTTAGGGACCAAAAGCTATAATTTCACCAATTTTTAATTGTCTACCTCGTTTCGCAGGTTGTGCCGCCATCTTGATTTGGGGGGATGGGGGATAAAAATGAGGAAATTCCCGAAAATTGTTAAGCCCACGAAACCTATAGGTTATCGTTTTGGATATACTATACGACTGTGTTCTTATGCTGAGCCCAAAATTTGAGCCCCCCCAGCGTGCCCCCTTCAGGGAATTTTGAGAATTTCCGATTTTTCTAGGGATCCTGGGGTCATCAGTTTCCCTCGTACCAAGTTTCAAATTTCTGAGATTTCTGGAAGTGCCTCATTAATTCACGTCTTTTTTCATTTTTAAATATTTATATATACATCGCTCCAGCCCGACTTGCTTTTATATATATAGATGACAGATAAGCATGAGCACGTTGAAAAGTGCAGACTTCCACTTCGAGATTCATATCTCCTAAACAGTTTATGATATTAAGAAACGGCTTGCGCCATCAGACGCCTCATTTATCGCTCTATATGTTTATTTCTAAACCATTTCCTCGTATCTCCCATATTAAGGGGGTAAATTGAGTTCAAATTTTGAATAGGGTGAAATTTGGGTGCATTTTTAACATTTTACATTACATTTTGCCTACTTATGTATAAGCTAGAATCATGAAATTTGGTACACATATGTCCCTTAATCGTGCCAATGTGCGCACACAACGTGATGATCCTATCATTATTATAAGTGTGTCAAACAATAAAATATACTTGTAAAAATCACCAAATTTACGAACAATCCAGAAATACGGCCGAATTTAACGTATAAGAGAGAGAGATACGACAAAATGTCACAGGACCAAAGTTGTAGATCACTCCGAATTGAAGCGACATTGTGCCATCCGTTTTGTGATACGACTTTCCGTTTAGCCAAAAAATAGCTCAAAAGGAATGTCTGCACAGTCATTAAAATTGCCTCCGTATTTCGATATCTTTGGGGGTTAAAAGTGAAAAATTTGAACATCTTGGAATTTTCCCGTCGGTTAGGGACCAAAAGCTATAATTTCACCAAATTTTAATTGTCTACCTCGTTTCGCAGGTTGTGCCGCCATCTTGATTTGGGGGGATGGGGGATAAAAATGAGGAAATTCCCGAAAATTTTTAAGCCCACGAAACCTATAGGTTATCGTTTTGGATATACTATACGACTGTGTTCTTATGCTGAGCCCAAAATTTGAGCCCCCCCAGCGTGCCCCCTTCAGGGAATTTTGAGAATTTCCGATTTTTCTAGGGATCCTGGGGTCATCAGTTTCCCTCGTACCAAGTTTCAAATTTCTGAGATTTCTGGAAGTGCCTCATTAATTCACGTCTTTTTTCATTTTTAAATATTTATATATACATCGCTCCAGCCCGACTTGCTTTTATATATATAGATGACAGATAAGCATGAGCACGTTGAAAAGTGCAGACTTCCACTTCGAGATTCATATCTCCTAAACAGTTTATGATATTAAGAAACGGCTTACGCCATCAGACGCCTCATTTATCGCTCTATATGTTTATTTCTAAATCATTTCCTCGTATCTCCCATATTAAGGGGGTAAATTGAGTTCAAATTTTGAATAGGGTGAAATTTGGGTGCATTTTTAACATTTTACATTACATTTTGCCTACTTATGTATAAGCTAGAATCATGAAATTTGGTACACATATGTCCCTTAATCGTGCCAATGTGCGCACACAACGTGATGATCCTATCATTGTTATAAGTGTGTCAAACAATAAAATATACTTGTAAAAATCACCAAATTTACGAACAATCCAGAAATACGGCCGAATTTAACGTATAAGAGAGAGAGATACGACAAAATGTCACAGGACCAAAGTTGTAGATCACTCCGAATTGAAGGGACATTGTGCCATCCGTTTTGTGATACGACTTTCCGTTTAGCCAAAAAATAGCTCAAAAGGAATGTCTGCACAGTCATTAAAATTGCCTCCGTATTTCGATATCTTTGGGGGTAAAAAGTGAAAAATTTGAACATCTTGGAATTTTCCCGTCGGTTAGGGACCAAAAGCTATAATTTCACCAAATTTCAATTGTCTACCTCGTTTCGCAGGTTGTGCCGCCATCTTGATTTGGGGGGATGGGGGATAAAAATGAGGAAATTCCCGAAAATTTTTAAGCCCACGAAACCTATAGGTTATCGTTTTGGATATACTATACGACTGTGTTCTTATGCTGAGCCCAAAATTTGAGCCCCCCCAGCGTGCCCCCTTCAGGGAATTTTGAGAATTTCCGATTTTTCTAGGGATCCTGGGGTCATCAGTTTCCCTCGTACCAAGTTTCAAATTTCTGAGATTTCTGGAAGTGCCTCATTAATTCACGTCTTTTTTCATTTTTAAATATTTATATATACATCGCTACAGCCCGACTTGCTTTTATATATATAGATAGCGTTGTTTGCCAAATGCCAAATGTTTTAGACTCTTTCTTTTATTTACAAGATTGCTGTTGAAAAATGCCGAATGTTTCGAGATACATTTTTAGAATAGTACTGTTTTGCAAAATGCCCAAATTTTTTTAGCTCTATCTTTCGTTTCGGATAGTATTGGCTGAAAAGTTCAATATCTTGAGGCATATCATTTATTTAGAATAGTACTGTTCGCAAAATGCGACATGTTTTGTGATCAATCTCTCTTTTAAATTCATACTTTTTGCGAAATGTCAAATAATTGGAGCTCATTCCTTTATTCAAAATGATGCCGCTTACGAAATGCTACAAAGTTTCGATTCTCCTTACGTTGAGCACATTGGGTACATACGAGTATTTTATCCTCCCGATACATTTATCTTTTTACCACAGACAGTATCGGTTACAGTTTTACTATTTTGACTAGTTGCCATTTATCAGGTCGTCTATCCACAGGGCACTTTGCGATTATTTCAAAATAGTGAAACTTCTACCATAGCCAGTGTTTTTCGTTGAGAAAACAAAAAAGAGGGCTTGGCCTTTAACGAAATGTATTAATATTAATATAAACAAGAGAATTAATCAAATCGTCTCGTGAATTAGTAATTGTCAGGTCCTGCGGCAGTTTTTTCTTTACTCTAGAATAGATTGGTAGGACCCAAGATCCCTTACTGAAAATGAAAATCCACAGCCTGTTTCCTGCCATTCGACCGGGTCAGGACTGGAATGAATGAAGCCCCCATCTAGCGGCAAGGATAGGAACTGTGCCGGCTGTCGAAGCCTGCCGCACTCCTCTGGGGCAATGATCAATGAATGACAGATGAAATGAAATGATATTGGAGAGTGTTGCTGGAATGAAGTATGACAGGTAAACCGGAGTACCCGGAGAAAAATCTCTCCCGCCTCCACTTTATTCAGCACAATTCTCACATTGAGAGACCGGGATTTGAGCCGCGGAACCCAGCGGTGAGAAGCCAGCGCGCTGCCGCCTGAGCCACGGAGGCTCCTTTGTGGGCTGATCCCTTTCAAATTAAACGGTTTGAACATAAATGCCTTCTGCATAAATGTCTACCGAGATATTATATCATCAGTAACTCGAACTAGCTCCTTAATGAATCATCGCCCCTTAACTTTCATTTTCCTTGCCCTGCTCTGTGCATTAGGCCACGGGTATGCAGATAATGAGGCGAAATGGAACGCATAACGGATTTCCATGAAATTAGATAACAATGTATAGAAACTCCTACTTCATTGTGTGTTACAACATTCCACCTTATGGGTGGTATTTTGCCCATTCACTAATAACTCTCCTCTCTTCGCGGATCCTCCCGCTGCCCTTAACGGGAACCTACTATTTAGCTCTTGGCTAATAATCATTTGGCACTTTCATTTGTCCGAGATTCGCTTTACAGCACATTCGCAACGACAATAACCAGCCCACGTATTGAACGGTATGGGATGAGATCCTGCCACACCTGTCTTGTTAATTATATCTGGTGCAATATTATTGTACTCCCCTCTTCTGTCAGCCATTCCAGTCGAGGCAACACACAAGCTATTGCATACGGTATGACCTACTGATAATAAACAGATTCCTGCTGTGAGTTGCGGTTTGCAAAAAAATTGCGAAGGACGTGATATCATTTTTTAGCGTAAATCACTTTGAACACCTGCCTTAAACAATGGACTCGGAATGATTTCTAATTATCAAGTTATTGCTTATAATTTGATCTTCTCTTACATCTTGGTACGAAATGCTGGGCTACAGAGAGAACGGACGAGCATAACCTCAATGTATCTGAGATGAAGTTGTCAGCACGAAGGCGTGATTAGGCACAATAAATTTCGAAAAGATGTGATCCAAAAGTCTCTGAGAGTAATATCTATCTCAGAAAATTTGGGAGAGTGGCGCTTAAGATCGTTTAGTCATCTTCAGCGACGACCAGAGGAATATGTGTCTCCCGTTATTCGACTGAGTATGGACCATAGGCCTTAGAAGATAGGCTACCTCAACCTTTCTAGTAGGGTTTATCTAACAACTTGCTTTACGTCGCACCGACTCAGAAAGGTCTTATGGCGACGATGGGATAGGAAAGGCCTAGGGATGGGTAGGAAGTGGCAGTGGTTTAATTAAGCTACAGCCGCGGCATTTTCCTGGTGTGTAAATGGGAAACCACGAAAAACCTTCTTCAGGGCTGCCCACAGTGGGGTTCGAACCCACTATCTCCCGGACGCAAGCTCATAGCTGTACGCCCCTAACCACACGGTCAACTCGCCCGGTCTAGTAGGGTTCTTGCCTTGGTAAGATAAATATTATACAGAGCGTATTCATTTCTTGGCTTACGCTGCGTGAACCGTCAACGATAGACCCCAAGTGTAAGCGTACAAAATGTAGAGCATAGAGACCTCTAAAAAAAAAGTCCGGGATGGTATCTACCTATTTCCAACCGGTTGCCTTCTAGAAGCGATTTTATGTTACAGTCCGCGGTAAAAAAAAAAGAAAAAAAGAAAAAAGAAACCTCCACTATTTCATAAGGATTACAATAACCTTGTCAGAACATTATTTGCACGAATGGTTCAGAAGTTATGACCATTTTAGACTGTAGTGATAATAGGTACGTTCCCTGGTGTCTGCTAGCAAGTTGCCTCTACCTCGCCGCTAGAGCTGCTAGTGTCGCTTCAGCTGTCAAATGGATGAACCATCCTCTTATTAGAGCTTCGCGACTGTATATATATAAGACTGTGCTGGTATTCGAAACATATTGCTCAACGTCACCCCACATTTCGTGGACACACTCGGCAAGAATATTGCCACCATACATTTCCGCAAAAATATTGCCCGTCTAAATGCGCCTTATGAGGGTGACACCAGCACAACTAAGAGAGGACCGAGCTCGATAGCTGCAGTCGCTTAAGTGCGGCCAGTATCCAGTAATCGGGAGATAGTGGGTTCGAGCCCCACTGTCGGCAGCCCTGAAGATGGTTTTCCGTGGTTTCCCATTTTCACACCAGGCAAATGCTGGGACTGTACCTTAATTAAGGCCACGGCCGTTTCCTTTCACTTCCTAGGCCTTTACTATCCCACTATCCCATCGTCGCCATAAGACTTATCTGTGTCAATGCGACGTAAAAAAAAAAAAAAAAACTAAGGGAGGTGTTAACGATTACTTTACGACGGATATGCGAGTTACCATCCATAAATACAGTATAACATTTTCTCCCAAACTCTGGTGATACTGTTTCACTATCGGTTGGATAATGTAGATTCTATAATTTCCGGTCTAGAAAGGCAAGAATAACGGCCGAGAGGATTCGTCGCGCCGACCACATGACATCTGGTAATCTGCACGCCTTCGGGCTGAGCAGCGGTCTCTTGATAGGCCAAGGCCCTTCGGGATTTTTGCGAACTGGGGTAAACGTACGTCCTTAACAATGAGAGGTGTGCAATGACCGTGTGTAATTCCACCTTCAATTACACGTTGAGTTCTTCTTAGTTGAAAAATAAATAAATAAATAAATAAATAAATAAATAAATAAATAAATAAATAAATAAATAAAAACGCACCCATTCACTACGTATGAAGGAATACTGGGCTAAAAAGTAAAGAAATGTTGAATCCGCGTGGTTGCAAGTGACCTATCTGCGACCAAGATAAAGAAATAAATAAACACAATTTTAATTTTTATCTCATCTGTTAAACTACAGTATATGCTCGAATGTATACATATACAGTCAGGTATCTAACGGGTGTAAGCAGTGACATTCCGATACCCGAGCTTCCCCTTGCAAGTACAAAATTTCGTTTAAATCGATACAATATTTTGGACACCGAGCAAGTCGGCAACATGGTTTGGGTCACATAGCTGTGAGCTTGCATTTGGAAGATACTGTAGTGTGTTCGAACCCACAGTCGGCAACCATGAATATGGTTTTCCGTGGTTTCCCTATTTTCACACCAGGACACACCTGTACTTATATTTTAATCAAGGCCTCGATCGCACCCTTCCCAATCCTTGGCCTGTTTCATCCCATCGACGTCATAAGACCTGTCTTCGTCGGAGCGACGTAAACCAAAGAGAAACACGTTTCAAATATTAGCACCTCGCACCACACGTAGTTACCTTCATTAGACAAATATTGTACATAACTAAGCACATACTGTAATCTGATTAGTACGATGTTCTTCACATAGATAGAAGATACAAGTGTGCACGGTTCGCCAGAAAGGACCTGTTTCAGTTCCCTGCCGAGAAACCGAGGCATTCTTAAAAGAGAGACTCTCTTCTGGAGAAGCACTGAGATTCTCTCAAGCTTTAGTTCTATGTTTATCTGTATTTCTAGCAGAAAAGGTGTACGGTATATTTTCCATTTTCTATTCAACCATGTACAGATATTACAAATTGTAGACGCCCTTCAATATGTGTTCATGACCTGTCTGGCTGAAGAGTGGATCGGACTGTTCAAATGTTCTCAGAACACATACCGACTATTAGTAATTGTCCACAATTTCCAACCCATACATAACTCCTTAAATCAACCACGTCAAATGAGAACACTTCTAAGAAAACAAGGACGATGGAACTCGTACACATTCCTCAAGAGATGGATTCCATACATATGTGTGCTAAGACAAGGTCTGAACTTGATTTATTAGTAACCTTACCTTCTATATTATAAGGTGAAGCCTCCAAACCACTGATGTTCTTAGAACTCACTAGAGCTGTCATTAACTACACAAAAGAAGGTGCGATTAGAGATTTGCATAGAAGACCCTGACGTCTTTTTTAACTACCAATTAGGAGCTCAGCTAGATTAGTGTTATTACAGGGCATATCCCGCCTAATTGTGTTAACCTCACTTAGGCAGACTGAAACATCATCCTCTCGATTTTAGAACGTCGACACCTCATTCATGCGCTGTAAAGCTGTCGTGCTGAAAACCGATTATCACACTTCAAATATACTATATGTTTCTACTTAGTATATCTTAATAAAAAAAAAGTGTGTCAGTCTACTTCTGGTGTTACTTGGGTTCATACGCCTTACAGACATACTAGCAGAATAACTATTTGACCGAGAGAGTTGGCCATGCTGTTAGGGTCACGTAGCTGTGAGCTTGCATTCGGGATATGGTAAGTTCGAATCCCACCGTCGGCAGCCCTGAAGATGGTTTACTATTTTCACACCAGAAAAATGCTGGGGCTGTACCTTAAGGCCACGGTCGCTTCCCTCCCACTCCTAGCCCTTTTCTATCCCATCGTCGTAATCAGATTTATGTGTGTCGGTGCGACGTAAAGCAACTTGTAAAAAAAGAAGTTTAAGTAAACTACCGTGAAGACTCAAGGCCACTACAAACGCTTCTACGTTGACAACACGCTTTCAGAGAACACACGTGTAGAACGTCCCTAATAGATACACACACGTGTGAAGATATCAAGTGTTTAAATTAATAGAGAATTGTCAACATCCCACGAGCTGCCATGTAGGTGATAACACGAGGAAGTTGTTCTCAGAAGTGTTTTGATGAGACGAAGTTTTCGAGATATCAAAATGGGAAAAAATCTGATATGAAGGACCTGGTGCAAGATTGACAAATGGTGTTTGGGTCGTCAGTCCACGGACTTGCTGATAAAGCTTCTAAAGCTTTTGCAATTTTTTGAAAAGTGTCAAACTATTATAAAGAAGAACTTTACACCGGCCTTTGACAATGAGAATAATGTTCGCAGTGCACAGTTAATGCAATGTGTGTGTAATCAATAAGAAAACAAGGCTTCAGGTAAATAAATGTAGGCCTAAATATGATTCACATTTTTTTGCCACCGGGAGAGTTGTCCGTGCGGTTAGCGGCGTGCAGCTGTGAACTTGCATCCGATGATAGTGGGTTCAAGTCCAACTGTCGAAAGCTCTGAAGATGGTTTTCCGTGGTTTCCCATTTTCACATCAGACAAATGCTGGGGCTGTGCCTTAATTAAGGCTATGGCTGCTTCCTTCCCATTCATAGGCCTTTCCTATCCCATCGTCGCCATAAGACCTATCTGTGTCGGTGCGACGTAAAACAAATTACAAAAAATAAAATTAAAAAGATAAATTACCCATTTTGTCAGTCAGTGTAATTGTGTCCTTTGTAAATATTTATATATTTCCATTAGAATAATTGTTGTTAGTATTGAAAATAAGGGATTTATTACGGATCTTTGTAATTTGACGCTATGCTGTTTCTGATTTTAAATAAATAAATAAGTTAATAATAACAATAATAATAATAATACTAATAATATCACCCCAACTCCATGGCACTACAGACCTTGAAGGGCCTTGGCCTACCAAGCGACCGCTGCTCACCCCCGAAGGCCTGCAGATTACGAGGTGTCGTGTGGTCAGCATGACGAATACTCTCGGCCGTTATTCTTGGCTTTCTAGACCGGGGCCGCTATCTCGCCGTCAGATAGCTCCTCAATTCTAATCACGTAAGCTGAGTAGACCTCGAACCAGCCCTCAGGTCCAGGTAAAAATCCCAGATTTGGCCGGGAATCGAACCCGGGGCCTCCGGGTAAGAGGCAGGTACGCTACCCCTACACCACGGGGCCGGCTAATAATAATAATAATAATAATAATAATAATAATAATAATAGCTATACGTCCCACTGACTACTTTTACAGTTTTCGGAGATGCCGAAGTGCCGAAATTTAGTCCCAGAGGAGTTCCTTTTCCTGACAGTAAATCTACTGACTCAAGGCTGACGTATTTGAGCACCTTCAAATACTACCGGACTGAGCCAGAATCGAAGCTGCCAAGCTGGAGCCAGAAGGCCAGTGCCTCAACCGTCTGAGCCACTCAACACAGCAAAATAAATATCACCCCAGTCTTCTGCTAATATCGGCATTTCTGCGCAACTACTATATCCTCCAGGAGCTACCAGCCGAGACGATGAGTGGGTGCTCAGTTCATCCGTAAGGACAAAGGCTCGATTCCCCGTAAGGAAGTCGAAAAATTAAGAAAAGAGATTTACACTTCCGAAGAGGCACATAGTCCCGATGTTCCCTTACCAAAAAAGACGGTACCAGATTAATCCCTGCGGGCAAAAGTTGCAGGGCAGAGAACTAACCACTCTATCCCACTTACTGCAGTCCTTTATCTTCAACTCCGCCAAAGGTCTTCATGGCCAGTACGAAGATGGCTTTACTTTGCTTTGTTCCATCTTCCATCTACTACAATGTATTTTTCATGACCACGTGTTGGCCTCTCCTTATCGTTCTTACTGCTACACTTCCTTCCAAAACCAACAGAGAAAGCACTGGTTGCCTAAATGTGTGCCCTATTCAGCAGTCGCTTCATCCATTCATATTTCATCAAATCGATCTCCTCGCACCATCCTGATTCAGTATCTCTTCATTTATGATCCGGTTTATCCATTCAGCTTCACAATTATTCTGTAACACCACATTTCAAAGACTATATACGAAAGTGTTCAGAAACATCTTTCTGATGAACGTTGGAGGTGACGAGCAAATGTCTCTTCTTAACAAAAGCCTTCCTTGCTTCAAATAGTCTACATTTTATATCCACCTCACTTTAGCCAAAATTTGTTATTTTACTTCCTTTAAGACTTCACTTCATATACTGATGTTCCCTGCAACACCTGACGCATTCGATTGTACTCCGCTAAATTTATTTTAGATTTTTTAAATTTTCATCCCGTACTCCACCTACAAGACTGTGTCCATGTGTGTATGTTTAGTCATCAGCCCGAAGGCTGGTTGGATCCTCAACAGTTCCGCCATGAGCTGTCATAGATGGCCTAGGCAACACTGAAGAGGCGTACTAGGGAAATGAGGAGTGAGGTAGTTTCCCGTTGCTTTCCTCACCGAGCCAGAAGTTGTTATTACATATCAGTCTGCCAAGCCCACTGAAATGCATGCACCAATCGACCCTATGAGCAATATTGTCACACCATTCATAGCAGGGACTGGCTGCGTAAGAAATGGCATTACTAGCATCGCTCATACCTCAGTCACTTTCATTTTGTCAAAGCCAAGGATAAGACAGAGACAGATCAATGAAAGTAACAAAATTGCTCTACCCCATTCCAGAAGACTTAGTGCACTGTAAACACTAGGTCCCGCCAGCAAAGGCACACTGTGTTCATACCATTCAGTAATTTCTCCAGATTCTGCTGACCAAGAAAAAGTAACAATATCGACGGAAAATCATTTCTTCTTCCTCTCCTTGAACTCTACTTTCCAAATTTCTCTTTTATTTACCGTCTCTCCTACGTGCACTGAATGGTCAAACAGTTAATTCCTCAGTAATACTCACATTTTCGATTTACAACTTTCTTACAAGCTTATATAACATCCAACATATTATATTGGCAATATAACATTTTTATTTTACTTTTTTGCTTTATGTCGCACCGACACAGATAGGTCTTATGGCGACGATGGGATAGGAAAGGCCTAGAAATTGGAAGGAAGCAACCGTGGCCTTATTTAAGGTACAGCCCCAGCACTTGTCACGGAAAACCATCTTCAGGGCTGCTGACAGTGGGGCTTAAACCCACTATCTCCCGATTGCTGGATACTGGTCGCACTTAAGCGACTGCAGCTATCGAGCTCGGTTTAACATTTCTGGAGTTACTTCTAGCCGCTATCTTCTTGAATGAGCTGAGATCATTTTATTTGCTCTCTGAATGGCAAGTATTTTGAAGTCTTTTATTCGATGCTACACATTGGTAAACCATTCTAATATCCAATATTTGAGTATGTAATTTCCCTCAGTTTTATTAATAATAATATTGGCTTTGCGTCCCACTAACTACTTTTTCAGTTTTCAGATACGCCGAGGTGCCGGAATTTAGTCCCGCAAGAGTTCTTTTACGTGCCAGTAAATCTACCGACACGAGGCTGACGTATTTGAGCATCTTCAAGTACGACCGGACTGAGCCAGGACGAAGCTGCCAAGTTGGGGTCAGAAAGCCAGCGCCTCACCCGCCTGAGCCATTCAGCCCGGCCTCAGTTTTATGGAACAGAGTTCATTGCAAACTTTGCTGTGTGACACAGGATATCATAAAAAACCAAACCCCATGGCACTACAGCCCTTGAAGGGCCTTGGCCTGCCAAACGACCGCTGCTCAGCCCGAAGGCCTGCAGATTACGAGGTGTCGTGTGGTCAGCAAGACGAATCCTCTCAGCCGTTATTCTTGGCTTCCTAGACCGGGGCCGCTATCTCACCGTCAGATAGCTCCTCAATTCTAATCACTTAGGCTGAGTGGACCTCGAACCAGCCCTCAGGTCCAGGTAAAAATCCCTGACCTGGCCGGGAATCGAACCCGGGGCCTCCGGGTAAGAGGCAGGCACGCTACCCCTACACCACGGGGCCGGCACAGGATATTATGCAAGTTGGAATTTACAAATGTATCCAATACACCGATATACTTTTAGTTTCTCGTTATAACTTGAGTAAATGAAATGAAATGGCGTATGGTTTTTAGTGCCGGGGGTGTCCGAGAGCATGTTCGCCTCGCCAGGTTCAGGTCTTTTGATTTGACGCCCGTATGCGACCTGCGCGTCGTGATGAGGATGAAATGATATTGAAGACGACACATACACCCAGCCCCAGTGTCAGCGAAATTAACCAATTAAGGTTAAAATTCCCGACCCTGCCGGGAATTGAACCCGGGACCTCAGTGACCAAAAGGCAGCACGCTAACCATTTAGCCATGGAGCCGGACATAACTTGAGTAGTTGCCTCGATCTATCGGGCTGAGCAGCTCAGGTGGTAGAGTGCTGGCCTTCTGACAATGAGCTCAATTCGGCAGATTTGATCCCAGCTCGGCCCAGTTGTATTTGAAGGTGCTCATCAGCACGGAAAAGAAATCCTGTGGTACAAAATTCCGGTACCTCGGCGTCTCTGAAGGCTGTAAATTTCATTTCATCTGTCAGTCATTAATCATTGCGATAGAGGAGTGCGACAGACTTCGGCACCAGGCACAGTTCCTACGATCGCCGCTAGATGGGGGCTTCATTCAATTCCTGACCCGGTCAAGTGATCGGAAACAGGCTACTGATTTGTAGTTTCTTCCAATTCTTCCCACGCTGTGGGGATGATATCCTACTCATCCTACATTGCACAAACGTTTAGTGTAGCGTATCAAAGCATAAAATCAGTTTGTTTTAATCTAGTGTTGCTATGAGATATAAATCAGTTCTTTAACTGAACACAAACTATTTTGTTATATAAAACAGAAATCAATCGAGAAATCGAAAGAAGAGTTATAATACAGCAGCAAGAAACGTTTGGTATGAATCAACTTCACACCAACTCAGTTCTTTTGCGGTGAAGGAGTAGGAAAAGCCTAGAATAGGGAAAGTAGGGGCCACGGCCTTGATTAAGATAAGCACTAACACATAGAAGGTTTTTGGCGACGGAAGAATGGGAGTGGGCTAGGATTAGTAAGGTAGCATCATGGCATTAATTAAGGTATAATACTTGTCTGGTGGTAAAATAGGAAACAACGGAAAACGATATTCAGGGTTACGAACGGTAGAATTCAACCTAACCATCTCCTGAATACAGCCTCACAGTTACGTTACGTGATGTGTGGAGATATTTCACAAAAATCAGTAAAACTGAATATGAAGGCTCGTTTGAAGATACTTACATTAAAACACGAAATACTATATGCGTCGCCTGTTAAAAGAACGTCAAGCACGAAATGGATGCCTAAGTCAGTGGTAGGGAGCAGTAAATCGTTCTTTAAAATCTGGTGAGGCTGAAAACCCTCCTACAACATTCTTAGTAGCATCTGCGTCTGTATCATCACTGGAAACTGCTACTGGGTGGGGGGGTGGTTCACTGCATCCACTACATCGGTAACCAACGCTGAGTTCTCGTCACCGAGTACGTCTACAGCTATCCAGCCGTCTATCCGTCAATCGTTAGGAGCCATTAAGAAATTTTCAGGTTATTTTACTGAACATTTTGGCCCTTTATTGTAGCTAGGCAACTTGGATTTCATTTTTAACCATTTACGAGGTTACCGTGTTTTATAAATAATTAATGTATTTTAGACCTATTAAACAGAAAGTAGGCCTATTTTTTAAAGAGCCGTTAGTTGTCTATTACCGTTTATTTCATTGAAGAGTCTTCAGTCTTACAAATAGATAATAGCACCAATATTTTAAAACCGATATATTTATTTATTTATTTATTTATTTATTTATTTATTTATTTATTTATTTATTTATTTATTTACTTATTTATTTATTGCACACTACAGGACTTAGTGTCCCAATTACAGTGGCAACTACGACAGATAAGCTACAATTAACATGGTAAAACTTATATCTAAACTATATTCTACAATTTTATCTAATCTCCTATATTGATATAAAATATGAACGTATTTTTCTAAAGACTAAAGAACCTTATGTTAATGCGGTGGAACAACACACGACAAAGTAAAATGATAAAATAAATGAAGCCATACATTATATTGCATAATATTATACAACTTCACCTTACAATTTCTCCTATTTTTAGGACTTCATACAATTGCGCGATGAAGTTCAGTTACAAACTCACGCAATGGCAAACTGAAGTCAAGGCCATTATTTTTCTGAATGGCACTGTTGAAGATACTGCAGAGTTTGTTTACCGGCGAGTTATCATGGGCACACGTCCTGGGTTTTTTTCTTTTAAAAATGTTATGTTATTTCTGGAATTGAAGCGAGGTACATGGAAATTTAGGAAAGTAATTCAGGATTATCAATAGCATAGTTTACAACTTTAAAAATAAATTTTACTGCATCCTTCCGTCTGCGAATTTCTAAACTCTCCACTCCGAAATTTAAAAGGATATCACTATAGGGTACCATACGGGGATAGCAGCCAGTTGTTTATATTGTAAGCATTTTAAACATCTTTTTTGTAATTTTTCAATCTGATAAACATATGTTTGACACCTAGGGCTCCAAACGATGCTGGCATATTCTACTTCTATATCAGTGGCATCGATATTCTGAAACGTTTTGCCATCACTAAGTAAAATACAACAAAATGAAATTAATCTATTAAGGAATTATAAAAATGTCCTCAGTATAAAACATCAGGAAATTTTGTTTCAAACAATAAAAAACATTTGCAATTTATATAAAGTTGTACAAATAAAAACTACGTTTATAATACGTTGGAGATTATAACATCTAGAAATCTAGGTCCAGTGTCCATTATAATGGTCATAATACTTTGTATTTTGTTTCAATTCTTTATCTCAGTTTCCAACTTTAGGGTCGTCACCATGTGTCCGTAGCTTACTCTACTCTTCTCTTTGGTAATATGGTGCGGTTTTAACTTATACAAGAAAGAGGAAATTTTGTTTCAAACAATTTCCCATATTTTCAGTTTGGACACCCCTTAGGGGGGTGCCGGTTGCGGTGCCAGTACCGGTGCGCTATGCCGCGCTCCTCACCTGGCCTGTTGTAGAAAATAAGTATAAAAAGAATAAAATATATATGGGTGATAATAATAATAATAATAAAAAAAATGGTGGAAGTTTTACTGTAAAGTGGGTGCGGTTGTGTGGTATGATGGTGAAATTCAACCTTATTCGTTGTGTGCCATGGCTGGATGTTAAATAAAATATCTAAATTTGTCTTTGAGCCAGCGGCAAGGGCAAATTTGGACGGTCACCCATCCATGTTTTGACCACGCCCGGTGTTGCTGTGGTTGACCGGGCCTTGCCACTGGATTGTTTGCTGGAATATGTTTATATTCCTGTGTATCGGCTGGTTTTGATACTTTTAATTTAGAGAATACAGCATTTAAATTTGGAAGTAGACAGCATAAGAAATGCGGCAGTTCGTTGTAGTGCACCCGCCTCGTTGTCCGAGTGTTCCAGTGTTTTGCTTGGAGACTTTAGTTTGGAAGTGAGGGCAGGTTCTTGCTGCTTGTTACTTGGCGGGGACGGTTTTCTGGGCGGGATTTAGTTTAGGATCAGTTGCTTGGCAGGCATAGTGGGGAGTAGAGGCTGATCCTGAATTGCTATTAGCTTGGTAAGTAGGCTGATCAGGGCGTGGGAGGCTTGGCAGGGCTGGTTTGTGTATGCATTGGTAGATGGTCCTGGGTTCGAGTGGTGCAAAGTGTCGTGTCTGAGTGGGGTCTGTGGTGTGTTGTGGTGAGCTTGTATGTGCCTGGCGTGTCTGTAATGGTCCCGAATTGCCCTCTTCAGGAACGGGCAGCCAGGAAATGAGGCGGCATGACTGCCTTGGCAGTTCGCGCACCTCGGCTGGCTGCGTGGTACAGTGCACTCAGTGTGACGATGGGGACCGCCACACCGATTACACCGTTGAGCCTCTGAGCACGAGGCTGCAGAGTAGTTCAGACGAAGGCAATTGAAACACTGTGTGATGAGTGTTGTGTGGGAGGGAGTGCGGGTTCGAGTCTCTGTGGTGTTGGATGTTGGTGATTTCTTGGACTTAGGGGCAGGTTTTTTACGCCTGCTCCTAGTCTGAGTGTATCTGGAGTGTGTTTCCGTACTCGGTTGTGAGACTAATGGGGTCTCAGTCCCGGGTTCGGATGCTGGTGGGGGGAGAGGGGGGAGTCCGTGATGATTGGTGGGTCGTCTGTCTGCGCTGTCTGGTGTGCATGGTTTGGGTGAGTTTGTGAGATTTTGGTGAATGTTAGTGGTGTAGGGTTGGTTTGAGTTTCTGTATGTGTTGTGTCCAGAGTTTCTGTATGTGTTGTTTCAAACAATAAAAAACATTTGCAATTTATATAAATTTGTACAAATAAAAACTACGTTTATAACACATTGGAGATTATAACATTCTCTTAATCACTATCTAGAAATCTAGGTCCAGTGTCCATTAAAATGGTCATAATATTTTGTATTTTGTTTCAATTCTTTATCTCATTTTCCAACTTTAGGGTCGTCACCATGTGTCCGTAGCTTACTCTACTCTTCTCTTTGGTAATATGGTGCCATCTGCCACGATCTGATGAAAATAGAATGAATGAACAAGAGCTTACGGGCACTACGGAATGCGCATCAGATAAGGCAAAATCAACATTTTCATGGGTAAAAAGAAAAAAGCGATTTAATATTACAGAACATAGAGAGTTTTTCACAGCATAATTATAATTATAGGTGGTTCAAACCAACTTATACATGAACATCGGTATAAACGTCAACGTAAATTTTTCACTACTATATCCTCGTAAATCTAGCCTATATACGAGATTGATCATACATATATGGGCATGCGTGTCATAACTGAAGATGACTGGGTTACAGGAAGATTTCTAATTAAGAAAGGCGTTTGATAGGGTAATAATGACGTATGGCCTCGGGAGAGGCCTGCTGCAGGTCTTTCGAGACGACGTCTATGAGCGCCCTACATGTATGTGAAAAGGAACTTTACATAGGATGAAATCTAATGTTGTGGATGGCACAAATATCCAGTCTCCGAGCCAGAGGCATTAACCACGGAAGGCTAAAATTCTTGACCCAACCGGAAATCGAATCCGGGACCTCTAGAACCAAAGGCCAGTATGCTAACCAGCTAGCCACGGAGCCGAATGTTAGACAGGGTGATACTACCACACCAAAACGTTTCGCCTTGGTGCTAGAAGATGTCTTGATTCTACATTGGGGTAAAGAAGGCATGAACATAGACGGGACATATCTGAACCACATTCACATCGTTGATGAAACAGTCTACTTCAGCAGCAACGTTGGTGTACTGGAAACATTGCTGCAAGAACTTCAAAGAGCCTCCCAAGCTGTAGGACTGAAAATGAGCCTGCAGAACACTAAAATTGTGAACAAGAAAAACATCCAGGTTACACAACATCAAACTTGGATGGGACAAACCAGACACCTGAAATCATAAGAAAAACCCGACGGCCTTCGGCACATACAATTTCATCCTCAGAGACTCAAAAACCCCTCTTAGCCTCAACAGGAAAGTCTATAGAATGTGTGCGTCGAAACCTATTATGGGCTCGAAAGTACAACTGTCACGTTAAAATGCGCTAACAGATTCAGAGCCTACCAGCGAGTGATGCTGGGAGTCACTTTACGAGAGTGAATTCGGAATGAGGAAATTAGGACAGGTGTCACAGATGTGGTGGAGTGAATGGTGAGACTCAGGTGGTCATAGGCATGTAATACGGCGAGAAGTAATCTCAAGTGGCCCGAAGCTCTGGTGCAGTAGATACGAGGTACTTCGAAAGTCAGGGAGAAGTGTCGGAGGACCACAAGGAAGATGGAATGATGACAACCATAGTTACTGGATACAGACTGTCCAGAAGAAGACGGCATAGAGGACTTTTCTTTTTAAATCTGCCTTACATCGCATCGACACAGACAGGTCTTATGGCGACAAGGGATTAGGAAAGAGCTAGGAGTGGGAAGGAAGCGCCGTGGCGTGAGATGCTCAGACGGTAGAGTACTGGCTATTTGAGCTCAAATTGGTGAGTTAAAACCCAGCTCAGTACGATGTTAATCGAAGGTGCTGAAATATGTCAGCCTCTTGTCGGTGGACTTAGTTAAGAGGGACAAAATTCCGATACCTCGATTAAGTCTTGCTTAAAGTAGAGCATTTTTTGCATGAAACGCCTCATGCCTAAATTACACGAGAGCAACATGCTCACACAGCATAAATTGCATATAAAATTGTATCTATTACTTCGACAAAAATAAAAATTATATGTAAAGAAGCGTATTAAAAAGAGTTGGGTTATGTACGTATAACATATTGGAACTATTGGAATTTCTTCGTTTACGTAGCTATAGTGTAAACGTGGAGAAGGCTGTCATGTATAGCAGGCCGTGAACTGTCTAGGGAAACAGAAATGTTATGATATATTTAATCGAATTGTTATTTTTTCTTCCCTCATAGGTCTTCTAAAATAACCTGGATACCGTTATGTAGAAAATATCATAAATTTTCTGAAATATTTTCCTTTATGTAAGGAGCCTCCATGACTCAGGCTGCAGCGTGCCGGCCTCTCAACGCTGGATTCCGTGGTTCAAATCTCGACCATTCCACGTGAGTTTTGTGCTAGACAAAGCGGAGGTGGGACAGGTTTTTCTCTAGGTACTCTGGTTTTCCCTGTCATCTTTCATTCCAGCAACACTCTCAAATTTAATTTTATTTCATTTGCCAGTCATTTATCATTCCCCAGAGGAGTGCGACAGGCTTCGGCAGCCGGCACAATTCCTATTCTCGCCGCTAGATGGGGGTTCATTCATTTATTTTTGACCCGGTTAAATGACTGGAAAACTGGCTGTAGATTTTTATTTTCATCTTCCTTTGTGTTAAAGGAACAACAAATTGTCGCTTTATAATGTGTTATCTTTTTATTTGAACAAGATATATTCACGAACTTCGTGATGTAGGTACATTGTGAAGGCAGCGATGTAATTCAGTAGGTGTAGGCCATGAAGGGAAGGTAATAGTTATTTAAGCAACGGCCACAGAAACTTATATTTTACGCTACGAGTGCGATGTTTATGTCCGAGCAACAAGCGAAGAGGATATTTTGAAAGGAGTGAGGTAAAAACTATCACTTTGGTGGTTGTTGCGTATAGTATTTTATTCCATCATACTTTGGCTAATTTGCTTATTTTAAATTAAATATTTTATAAAACGTAATTTTGACACGTCGCCTCCAAATCACCCATTTTTGAGTCATGTAGTGAATTTTTGTGGTGTTGTTGTTGTTGTTGTTGTTGTGGTGGTGGTGGTGGTGGTGGTGTGTGTGTGTGTGTGTGTGTGTGTGTGTGTTTTGTATGAAAGATATGAGAGGTGTGTAGGCCTACATGGAGTTATGTGGTAATAAAACATGGACATTAATGTTATTCTTCTTTTTTCTTACAACTTGCTTTACGTCGCACTGACACAGATAGGTCTTATGGCGACGATGGGGTAGGAAAGGCCTAGGAGTGGGAAGGAAGCGGCTTTGGCCTTAATTACGGTACAGCCTGGTGTGAAAATGGAAAACCATCTTCCGGGCTGACGACAAAAGGGCTCGAACCCACTGTCTTCCGGATGCAAGATTACAACCGCACGGCCAACTCGCCCGACTTATACAGTTTTTTTTTCTATTTGCTTTACGTCGCACCGACACAGAGAGGTCTTATGGCGACGATGGGGCAGGAAGGCTAGGAGTGGGAAGGAATCGGCCGTGGCCTTAAATAAGATACAGCCCCAGCATTTGCCTAATGTGAAAATGGGAAACCACGGAAAACCATCTTCAGGGCTGCCGACAGTGGGGCTCGAACCCACTATCTCCTGGATGCAAGCTCACAGCCACGGCCATCTCGCCCGGTAATGTTATTTGTGGCAGTGAACCGTCCACTAAGTTACCAGAGCCGGAAATATGGCCCTCCGGTCCTGGATTAATGAAGGTAATACGAACTTTATGATACACTTCGATATATGCCATATTTATGTGTCGGAAATGGATTAACCTGGACAATAGTGAAGATGGTAATGGTGACAGATTTCTTGAACTGTGAATGCACAGGACGTCATTTTTGGTTTGGATGGGTACGGAAACACAGTGCTGCAATCAGGCGGAAAAACAATTCAACAAAGTTAAGTTTGGTGTTTGCTGATTCATAATCTCTCTGACTATCCGAGTTGGTCGGCGATGCACAGTAGGTTTTGGCCTACAAGTGGCCACGGCCGCCAACCCTCTCACCTTCTCCGAGCATTTCCTTCAACGTAACAAAACTCCTGGCCTGAGAGACGGTGTCGCTGTCTAAGAGACCCGCCTCCTTCTTCAGGGGAGGAATGAGAACCATTGATTATTATTATTATTATTATTATTATTATTATTATTATTATTATTATTATTATTAGTAGTAGTAGTAGTAGTAGTAGTAGTAGTAGTAGTAGTAATAGTAGTAGTAGTTGTTGTTGTAGAGACCGAGCTCAATAGCCGCAGTCGCTTAAGTGCGGCCAGTATCCAGTATTCGGGAGATAGTGGGTTCGAACCCCACTGTCGTCAGCCCTGAAGATAGTTTTCCGTGGTTTTCCATTTTCACACCAGGCAAATGCTGGGGTTGTACCTTAATTAAGGCCACGTCCACTTCCTTCCCACTCCTAGCCTTTTCCTGTTTCATCGTCGCCATAAGACCTATCTGTGTCGGTGCGACGTAAAGCAGCTTGTAAAAAAATTAGTAGTAGTAGTATCCATACTTACATTAGGTGGTGGTGATTATTGTTTTAAGAGGAAGTACAACTAGGCAACCATCCTCTAAATAACACTCATCAGAGAGAAAAAATGGAAAGGATCCTACACTTCGAAAAATGAAGATATCGGCCAAAGAAAGACAAGGGCCACGAAGGTCATGAATGTGACTCGCTATGCCTCGAGTACTCTAATAGCGTCGGAGTCGGAAAGGAACAATATAGTTGACCAAGGGAGGTCGGATAGGATAGATGAAAGTGAGGAGCCTGGTATAAGTGAGTGGAAGCAATGCCAGAACTCAGCTAAGGGTCCCGTGGGCACCAACCCACGCTCCCAAGTTGAGAGCCCTGGGGCCCCTTTCAGACGCGTCTTACGGCAGGTAGGGGTTACGGTGGATGTTACTCTAACATCCCCACCCATTTGGAGGCGTATATACATTAGTGTGAACCGAAATTCAACCAATCAGAGACGATTTTAATAAAACCGTCCGGAAAAGTAGTTATTGTACCGTAAAGTGTTATTTTCCGTACACTTTTGAGTCTAGAAAGAAAACAATTTCATCATAGTAAGGAAAAAACTTTTATTTCACAGTTCCCAGAAAACGCCTACTTTCCGAAAGGAAAACTGTTTAGAAAACTCTTAGTTTTTCCATAGTAGTAGTAGTAGTAGTAGTAGTAGTAGTGAATCCCACTATCGGCAGCCCTGAAAATGGTTTTCCGTGGTTTCCCATTTTCACACCAGGCAAATGCTGGGGCTGTACCTTAATTAAGGCCACGGCCGCTTCCTTCCAACTCCTAGGCCTTTCCTATCCCATCGTCGCCATAAGACCTATCTGTGTCGGCGCGACGTAAAGCCCCTAGCAAAAAAAAAGTAGTAGTAGTAGTAGTAGTAGTAGTAGTAGTAGTAGTACCGAGCTCGATAGCTCAGTCGCTTAAGTGCGGCCAGTATCCAGTATTCGGGAGATAGTGGGTTCGAACCCCACTGTCGGCAGCCCTGAAGATGGTTTTCCATGGTTTACCATTTTCACACCCGGCAAATGCCGGGGCTGTACCTTTATTAAGGCCACGGCCACTTCCATCTCACTCCTAAACATTTCCTGTCCCATCGTCGCCATAAGACCTATCTGTGTCGGTGCGACGTAAAGCAAATAGCGCAGTAATAGTAGTAGTAGTATTAGTAATTGTTAGTAGAGTGTAAAACCGATGCCATTATTGTTAAAAAGCATTCCATTATATTACACACAACGGATTACATAATTACCTCGGATAAGTTCTTTCATTCAACGATCTTCATCGGTTATAAAGAATGGGAAGAAAGAAAAGCTGTACGAGTACTGGAGCTTCGTATATTACAGGAATGGTGACCTTCTCTGACTAAAAAAAGAAAGATATTCAGCTCTAACATCACACATACTCTCACTTATGGCTCACAGATCTGGGCAGTGAATCAAAGACAAGAGCATAAAATTACAGTAACTCAGAGTCTAATGGAAACAAGAATGTTGAACGCACGCTGATGTGGGCACCTTACAAATACAGATTACGAGCAAGAATAGGAGTGAAGGACGCCTGGACATGCTGGATATGCGATGTTCTCCCAACAAATTTGGAAACGATTTCTAGGCCTACTTAGTCGGACGGTTGTAAGGGACAAAGTAGGTGGATGTGTTCGTCAATGACAATATTTTACGGTAGATGGGTAAAATTGAAAGACAGCTTCGAAGTACATCATTACCGAATATCGACCGTGTCAAGAAAGAACCACTTAAATTACCCAGCGAAATTAAATTTCATTGCCTTTCGTAAGGATATGGAAAAGTTTAGTGTATACTATGATAAATGCTTATACAAATACGACAGTTTCGCTGAAAATCTTAAGTAACGTTGGAGAAATTAATATGTATGTTTCTTGATTATGTGTTATTTAAATCAATGGATATTCGTCATACTGGTCAGCGCTTTACGTGTTCGACCTCCCAGTGGTTCACAAGTTTTATTTGAGGATGGAGTATCGACCTCATTCTGGATATTCTTTTCCGATATCTTTTTTTGTTGGTATTTGTTTTATTTTGACATGTCATATGGCGGGATGGGATAAGGCAGGGCTAGGATGAGGAAGGAAGCGGCCGCGGTCTTAGTTGAAGTATAAAATTTGTCTGCTGAAAAATCACGGAAAACCACCTTAAGGGCCACCGATCCACTGCCTTTTATTTGGAAGCCGCATGTTCGATTAAGGCCAGTTTAAGGATGGATAATTCACATTTTCGACTGAAACAGGATTCATTCAGCCTCGTGAGACAATTTTTTTTTTTGCTAGGGGCTTTACGTCGCACCGACACAGATAGGTCTTATGGCGGCGATGGGATAAGAAAGGCTTAGGAGTTGGAAGGAAGCGGCCGTGGCCTTAATGAAGGTACAGCCCCAGCATTTGCCTGGTGTGAAAATAGGAAACCACGGAAAACCATTTTCAGGGCTGCCGATAGTGGGATTCGAACCTACTATCTCCCGGATGCAAGCTCACAGCCGCGCGCCTCTACGCGCACGGCCAACTCGCCCGGTGTGAGACAAATTAAGGAGCCGTCTGATATAAGAGGTAGCGGACCCGGTCACGAAAGTAAAGTGATACGGTTGAGGATGTCGTTACGCTGACCACGTGGTACTCCAATAACTTCAGATTATCTGGCTGAAGAACAGACATCTAGGTAGGTCAAGGTCTCAACGAGCTGTAAGTACATGCCGCAAGTTTGTTTGGTTGGTTGGTTTTGTTTTGTTTTGTTTGACATCTACAACAACAGCTTAAAAAACGTTTTTTTTTTAAGTTTCAAGCCTTTCATAGCCAATAGTCTCAGTTATTGGATTCTGAAGCTGTGGTAGAAGGGTCGAAGTATCTTGCGCGGGGAAAGAGGGACAGTCTATCTCCTTTCGTCAGCGTGAGTGCGCGCATTTCGGAAAATATCGTGTTGGAGTGTGAGCAGTCGTGCGGTGTATTGCTTATGAACACCCAGGCTGTGTTTTCGTTTGGAGAGTACCACGCTGTCACCATAGCATAGCGGTGTGCTCGTCGCCAGCTGTTTACCTTTCCACATGACAAAAGATCCCGCCAACTGACAGTATCTTCCTCTATTCCATGCCTGGGTTCTTCCAATTGCCAGAAGATGGTTGAGAATTCCAGTAGTTTGCTTCTTCAGACCACCACCAACACAACCAAGTGTTCGACTTCTCAACAAAAAGTTGCGAGATCGAATCACGGATCAGTTGGTTGATATTTTTGTCTACTCAAATGCAAAAAACACACCTCACTACTCAAAGATCTCAAATTTATCTCTCTCACCTCCTACGCAAGTAAGAACCACGAGTTTACAGGAATATTGAAGAAAATTGCATTAACCTATTCTGTTTCCCTGCTGGCAAGCAGCCAGAGACGTTGCCATGGCAACTGGTAGGTTCGTTGTCGGTCTGTCGGCCACTTAATGCAGAGTGTAAAACCCGCATAACGTAGTAATTCTGTCCGTCATTTGAAGAGTAAGGGAAATTATTCTCAAACAAAAGTTGTTTGAAATGATGGGTCATTTGAAATATAATGCACGGATTTTACAAAAAATCGGTAGTATAAGGGAAAATGGACGAAAACAGTTGTGGTTTCACTATAAAATCCCATTCTATTAAGTGAATTTTAAATCATTTTCATATCTAAACATTCCCTTGTATCAGTATACTCGATATATGAAGTTTGGTAGAGATCTATCCAGCCATTTCGCCGTGATGGGGGAACAGACGGACAATTAGACAACCAGACACGATTGCTAAAACTCACTGATACGTTCTAGAATTGTCACAAATCGGATAAATATCTCAAAAATTGGCAAAAATAAAAACAAACGAAATTACAGACAGCGGACCCCTAGAATTTTATTTATATAGTGTATATTACTTTAGTGACAGATAAAATTACGAGTAGTAAAAAAATCATTGTTTACACTGAACTTTCAGTCTTATTCAATACTAGCTGCTGTATCCGTCGTTGAAGGGGCAACCGTATAGCATGTGCCAAGTTATCTATCTCCCCAACTACTTTGCGCCAATATTCAGGAAGACTGTTTTACACGCGTCGCAGCATTAATTCCATCTATCAGAGATGAGTGGCATCAGAAGAGACAAATCACATCACAATGGTGTGTAAATGAAAACCTACAATCTGTTTTCCAGTCAGTGACTGGGTCAGGGATGGAATGAATAAATCCCCCATCTTGTGGCGATGATATGAAGTGTGCCGGCTGCCGAAACTTGTCGCACTCCTCTGGGGCAATGATTAATGACTGGCAAATAAAATGAAATGATAGTGGAGAGTGTTGCTGGAATGAAATATGACAGGGAAAACCGGAGTACCCGGAGAAAATCCTGTCTCTCCTCCGTTTTGTCCAGCACAACTCTCACATGGAGTGACCGGGATTTGAAACACGGAACCCAGCGATGAGAGGCCGACGCGCTGCCGCCTTAGCCACGGAGACTTCACAACAATGGTGTATGTAGTATTATTCTTGACCAGTTTTATGAGCATTCGATATTGCAGGCCTTCACATTTAGTTCTCTGTCGATCCTATGATATTAGGGCATCTAATGTAAAGGCAGTTCCTCCTCCTTTCCCGACTCCCTCTTCTCGTATTCTTCAAGCAATTGTTCCTTTATGGCTTTTCTCATTGTTAATAATCATCTTCACAATTTTCTTGTCGATGTGGACGGACGACCTCGAGGTTCTACACCTTAATGGGAGATTGTACCTTGTATACTAAAAATATTACATTTGTCTCATTTATGTACATTTATCTCAAGAACTATGCAAGATAATAGAGTAAAATTTTAGTGGCTGATAGAGCATGATTTTCTCTTCCAAACATTATTCTTGTAGCTAGATAGTTTGTATAACTTGGTTTTTAGAAATAATTTCGTAAGTTATTAAAAAATTCATATTTTTCTACTTAATTGATAATTACCAATTTCTCAGAAACTAACCATGTTGGAACAATGAAAATTAAACATATTACAAAGATAAGCATAAGATCATTTATGCATTTTTTAACAACTTGAAAGATTAATAGTTTGGTTATTATCAATTAATTAACTTGAAAAGTATGGATTTTTTAACTTACGAAATTATTTCTGAAAAACTCTTTATGCAAACTATCTAGCTATAAAAATAGCGTTTGGAAGAGACAATCATGTTCTATCAACCTCTAAAATTTAACTTCCTTAACATGCGTAATTCTTAAGTATACCTAAATGAGACGAATTTAACATTGTCAGTATACAAGGTACAATCTCCCCTTAAGACAATCGTGACAAAACCATCGCCAGTAAACACGATTAAACAATATTTCTATGTTAGCAATTCTCGGTACTGATACGGACTAAGTAACAAAAGTCTAAATTCATGAATTCTATTATTATAGTCGGTATAGTAAAACTGTATAAACCGGGCGAGTTGGCCGTGCGGTTAGGGTCGCGAAGCTGTGAGCTTGCATCCGGGAGATAGTGGGTTCGAACCCCACTGTCGGCAGCCCTGAAGATGGTTTTCCATGGTTTCGCATTTTCACACCAGGCAAATGCTGGGGCTGTACCTCAATTAAGGCCACGGCCGCTTCCTTCCCACTCCTAGACCTTTCCTGCCCCATCGTCGCCAAAAGACCTCTCTGTGTCGGTGCGACGTAAAGCAAAAAAAAATAAAAAATTGTATAAGCCGGCCGAGTTGGCCGTGCGGTTGTGATCTTGCATCCGGAAGATAGTGGGTTCGAGCCCTATTGTCGGCAGCCCGGAAAATGGTTTTCCATTTTCACACCAGGCTGTACCGTAATTAAGGCCAACGCCGCTTCCTTCCCACTCCTAGGCCTTTCCTATCCCATCGTCGCCATAAGACCTATCTGTGTCGGCGCGACGTAAAAAAAAATTGTAAAAAAAATTGTATAAGACAGAAATGATCGGACATTTAATGCTATATAACTTTACTTATGTAGTATTTATCGATAGGACCACAAATAACATACATATTTGAGAATTAAGTTTTAGGCCTTCCCCTAAACGACCATTTTACTCAGTGTGAATAAGTTTATTTGTACCCTAGATTGTAGTGCCTTATTTCCCTACTTACATTCCGATTTTCATTAAATTCTCTTCAACCATTTTCTCGTTATGCCCATACAGACAGACAGACAGACAGACAGACAGACAGACAGACAGACAGACAGACAGACAGACAGACAGACAGACAGACAGACAGACAGACAGACAGACAGACAGACAGACAGACAGACAGACATGACGGAATTTTTTTTTTTAAAAAAAAGTGCATTTCCTTGTTACTGTGGTCGCGACCGATACAAAAATACCACTCTTTTTACATTCTGAGCGATGTACAGACAAAACTCTTAGTTTCTATACATAGATTACACCAGTACATGTATTACACTTCATGATCGTTGCTTCTAAATCTCACTGTCTTTGCTATCATACTTTCCCTTTCCGGTAGGGAAATACTGTATGTTGCAGGCTCATTGGGAGGGAGATTTATAGCATGGAGGACCACTGTGCTGCCAGATACAATTCCATGTGTGTGTATGAAGGTGAAAGCGCATTCCTGAGATAGTTCAATGCCGCCCCTCCTTCATCTGTGGACAGACAATACGAAACTGATCAGTGTAACTAACTGTTTTTCTTGTCATCAGTACCGCGCTGGGGATGGCTCAGTTCATTCGCAAGAGATTCGGACTCCTTTTACAGTCCCGCCGCGTACTCTAGAGGACGTCAACGCTGCAATTACAGAATATTTGCATGTAATGTCTCCTTTCCCATTGAGTCAATTCGTAACCTAGAATGTGCATCATTACCATACCTTAGTTTTGCTCCATTCATACAACGGGGTTACGAGATCTTTCTTCCCACTGTTCCGAGAGTGTACCGTGGGAGTTAAGGAGAGATTCATGATGGCGATGGGTGCTGGTTGTTTCAACGCGCAAAGCAAGGGAATTATCTGTCTATTATAACACTATCAAAAGGGACGGTGGAAGAGTTTCAATTTACCTATAGGGTTGCCAACTCTGATGAATAAAATTACGCAGAGAATCCCTTCATAAATTTTCTATGATTCAAGCGTCCTCAGTTCGGCCCATACGTAATTAGGAGCACAATATTTGAATTTCATGAAATAAAGATTTTAAATTCACATGAGAACAGGTAGGCCTGCGTGGTGAATGAGTTAAGGAGCAAATCAGTACCCAAAATGTTTATACTAGGCCTATAACCTCTTAAGTAACTGATGCTGAATCTTTATTCTCTGTAGTGGTTAATGGTGTGAGTTACTGTAGTCACTTCCTAGTTCGTGAACCATGGGCAACGGCTGAGTGGCCTAGTAAGTGGTCCTATAAGAGTCGGAATACCACTTGCTACGGAATGGGAGTGGGCATCTCGGACATATTCTGAGTCATGGCCCTCCTTGTGCTCAGGTGGCTAGGACTATACAATCCACCGGTGTTCCCTAACCCGTTAGCCCCGGATTCGATTCTCGTCCGGGTTAGAGATTTTAATTTTGCCTAGTTAACTCCTTGAGCTTGGATCTGGGTGTTTATGTTCTTCTTAATACCCGTCTTCATTTACATATAACACGTCACACTACAAGCCATTATAGATACAAGCAATAGTACATACATCCCTTGACACAGGATTGGTGTCAGGAAGACATCTAGCTGTAAAACACTGGGCTATATCCAAACAAAGTACCGACCAAAGGAAATTGAGTAAAGGCCAGGAATAAGAAGAAGATGATTTAATTTTGTTATTCGCTAAATAGTCAAAATACCGGTAAATACAACTCGAGCTCCAAATTCACCCTAGGTATTTGGGCCAATGACGTAGCAGGTGCTTACAGAAACAGCTCTTTAACAATATCTTTGAGCAGTAATCCTAACCGGCAAAGTAAAAGAAACATCGGTTTTATATCAAGAATTCCATTGATCTCAAATGATTTGTCATTTTGTTTCAAACGATTACAATTTCTAGTAAGATTAGCTTATAGTATAACATGGTACAACTATCAATAATGTTTGGGGTCAAACGTTCCACAATTGCGGAGTTAATTTCAAGGATTCCTGCATCACACATAGCTAGATCCATAGAGTTAGTAAATACTACACACCGAGCTCGATAGCTGCAGTCGCTTAAGTGCGGCCAGTATCCAGTATTCGGGAGATAGTAGGTTCGAACCCCACTGTCGGCAGCCCTGAAGATGGTTTTCCGTGGTTTCCCATTTTCACACCAGGCAAATGCTGGGGCTGTACCTTAATTAGGGCCATGGCCGCTTCCTTCCCACTCCTAGCCCTTCCCTGTCTCATCGTCGCCGTAAGACCTATCTGTGTCGGTGCGACGTAAAGCAACTAGCAAAAAAAAGTAAATAATACACTAGAGGTAGCAGCGGCGCCAGCGTTTGCGAGAGAACCGCTGCAGCGAGCGGAGATTGTTGAAATCTCAGCTGTTTGGCAAAAAACTCGCTCCACTGAGCTCTTGAATGTAAGCAGGGGACTTTTAAACTGAGTGGATATTGATATGGTTTAAAATTCTTACATATAAACACTCTCAGGGACTACAGTATTCTTGCGATGCTTCTCTCCAGTAAAAAAGAAAGCCCAAAAGGCACAAATTCAGAAGAAATGCGTGATGAAAGAGGACGGTGTTCAGGTGCAGTTAAGTAACACAAAATCATTTTACTATTCATATTAAGTCTTATAACAACATACGTTTAGAAGGAGGGCACGTATATTCTGCTATCTTTTGTGTAAATGACCAGGACTTCGGTATAATTCTGCCCAGCAACCGAAAATGTCCTTTTCATACGAAGCGAATGAGCGAGTTTTTAAGCCTAAAAGCGTTGGCGAGATTTTGGGCTAAAGTAGACAAAATATTATCGCCGGTTTAGATGCTGGTTTTCTGAGCTCCAGTAAGCAAGTTCAAGCCTGGCTCAATTCTGTGATACTTGAAAGTGCTCAAATATGTCAGCTTCTTGTAGATATATCTACCGGCACATGAAAGAACTCCCGTGGGTAAAAGTTCCGACACCTCAGCGTCTCCGAAAACCGTGTAAGTAGTTAGTGGGATGTAAAACCAATATTCTTCTTCTTATTATTTATTTATTTATTTATTTATTTATTTATTTATTTATTTATTAATACATCCATAACAGGGTATATCCCCAATTACAATGCATGGTACAAAATACATTCATTAATATACGTACAAAATAATATATAACAATTAAAAAACCAAGATTGCCATGACTAAATTAAGAATAAACACATTTTCAATAAAACATACAAACATATAAAATATTAAAGTTAAAGAAGATAAAACAAATAAGCAGAGAAAAAAGAAAAATATTCATAAGAATAGCAAATACACAAACAAATATACATTGGAAAAATAATAGTGGCTTTACATACGTCATATTTCAGTGCTGAATTAATTTTCTCCAATAAATTATTCATTATAATGTAAATATTGTTTTAACATTTTTGAAAATAAAGAGAGTGATAAAGCAAAATCTATTTGTCTGCGGTCTGAAGATATTCTGTTATATACTTCACACTATTTTACAACAGGTGAATTTTTATGATGTGAGGTGCTTGAGAAGGGGCAGTAAAATGTTTGTCTCAAACGAAGAGTTACCCTCTTGGTATTGAAGTTGATTCTTTTAAGAAACTCTTGGTTATCTAATATTCCATTAACTGTCTTGTAAAGAAATATCTGTTGAGCTAATATTCTACGTGTACTGAGCCGCATTAAACCAAATTCATTTAATAGAGTTCTATAAGAAACTATTTGATGATATGATGATCGGTTATAATTTTTAAAATATAAATATCGCAAAAATTTATTTTGTATTTTTTCTATTTCGTTAATTGTACACATGTACTGAGGAGCCCACACTACACATGCATATTCAAGTTTACTTCTAACAAGATGACTGAATAAGATTTTTAAAGTATATTCATCCCTAAGTTCCCGAGTATTTCTAATGATAAACCCCAATTGTTTAAATCCATCATTTGTAATTTTGTGAATATGACTGTTGAATGAAAGTTTTGAATCAAGCATAACACCCAGATCATTTACTAAATTACACCTCTGCAAGGTCTCACCATTTATACTGTAGTTATGCACAGTCACATTCTTATTACGAGAAAATGTGATCACAAAACACTTTTTAATATTGAGAAAAAGCCTGTTTGCAACACACCATTTGTAACAGTTGTTCAGATCGGCTTGCAATTCCATAGCATCATCATACCCGGTAATTTGCTTGTAAATCTTTAAGTCGTCAGCAAAGAGTAAGCATTTTGAATATTTTATTACTTTCGGTAAGTCATTTATAAATAATAAAAAGAACAATGGACCAAGGTTTGAGCCGTGAGGGACTCCAGAATTAACTTTGAACTGGAATGAAGTATTTTGTGCGTAAGATACAAACTGTTTTCTGTCTAATAGATATGAAGAAATTAATTTCAGAAACTCAAAAGATAAACCAAATAATAATTTACTCAAAAGTATACCATGATCAATTTTATCAAAAGCTTTCGCAAAATCAGTATAAACTGCATCGATAGGAAGCCCTTCATTCATTGAATCAGAAATATCCTGAATAAAGTTCATAAGATTAGTTGTAGTAGAACGCTTGAGACAAAACCCATGCTGAAATTCCGATATGTATGGTTTGATATGATTAAATATTCTAACATAGAGTATTTGTTCAAAGAGCTTCGCTGGAGCACATATTATTGAGATAGCTCTGTAGTTCTCAGTTTTCGAACTATCACCAGATTTAAGGATCGGAGTTATTTTACTTATTTTCCTAATCTCAGGAAATATTTGCGTCTTTAAAATTAAATTATATATGGCACATAGTGGAACCATTAGCACCTCTGCACATCCTTTAATAACGTAAGGAGGTATGTGATCAATTCCGGCCGATTTAGATGCCTCAAGTTTTGTTACTGCATCTTTGTACTCATCTTCGCGTATAGGACCAATCTGCAAACTGTGAGCAGCAATCATTGATACTGACTCAGAGGCTATATATAAAGAAGGCTGGGGTGCATAAACAGTTTGAAAATAACATGCAAACGCGTTGGCTATTCCTTTCACAGTTACCAAATGGTTTCCACCATATGTCATACACTGTTTGAACAAACTATTATTTCGTTTACTTTTTATGAAACCCCAAAACGTTTTCGGATCATTTTTTATATTATTCTGTGACTGTAATATATACAGTTTATATGCCCTTGCGATAAGTGTCTTAATTGTTTGTACATGTGAGCACTGTATTCATAATGCTTCATGTGCTTCCTGTGAGTCTCCTTTAATTTCAACATTTTAATTATATCTCATATAAACCAACAAGGGTACATTCTTTTCTTATTCACTGTTTTTTAGGAACATATTTTGTGAAAAGGTTATTAAGGACTTCATAAAAATAGCTTACTGCATTATTAGGGCCTTTACTCAATAGTAACTGATTCCAGTCATATTTTTGTAACGATGCATACAACTCATAAAAATCGGCCTTCTGGAAATTGTAGATGCTGACAGGTAATATTTTCACTCGCTCATTGTTAGCAACCAGTTCGAAATATAAAGCAGGATGATTAGAATCCTCAGGCACAAGGGGGTAATCTCTTCTGAATACATTAATATTTCCTACATAGTTGGACAGAACTAAATCAAGTGTTTTACCACTGGCATTTTTTACGTTATTAATCGAATTCAGATTGAATAAAGTAATAAAATTAGCCAGAGCAAGGTATTTTGGTCCACAGTTAAGTAAATTACAGTTACTATCAATGATCAAAGGTAAGTTAAAATCACCCGTTGTAATAACACTATAATGTATGAATTCGATTTTTCAAGTACAGCAAAAAATTTATTATAAGTTTCTAAATCAGAGTTCGGTGGAAAGTAAACATTTACCACGAGATATACCTTATTATTATTATTATTATTATTATTATTATTATTATTATTATTATTATTATTATTATTATTATTATTATTATTATTTTCCACGATCTCTAAACGTGATTACAAGTAGAAATAAGGCACTCGGTTGTGTTTCAGCTTATTATGGAGTTTTTATTTAGCTTTTTCTGAAATGTACGGTTTGCTTTAAGATTTTAACTTGTAAAATTATTTCCGTTAATGGAAAGGGAGAGTGGTAAATTATATGACTGAAGAGAACTGAAAAAGTACTTCAATAGTTTTTTACAGTAATTACTGTAAATTACTGAACATGCAGTGAATAAGGTTTTTTACACTGCATGTCTCTTAGCGTTATCCAGAAACAGCAGCGGGAAGTTCCCATACGTTGTTTCCAATGTAAAGTACAAGGTGCGGAGTTGTGATGATAGTGGCCGTCTCATTCGCTTACTGCCATTCACAATCGAGTAGGGAAGTTTTCTTGATAATGGCAGGCCCCATTACCTACTGCGCGGTCACAATCGATTTCGGGGAGTTGTCGTTACAATGGCAGGCACACTTTCCTACTTCCAGACATACTGTATTACAGTAGTGGAGTTTTATTATAATAGTAGGCATCTTCTCTACTGCCAGTGGAAATTGAGTTGTGCCTTTATCATTATAATGATAGGCACCTTTTCTTAATGTCAGTCACACCGAGTTGGTGAGTTTCCATTATAATAGCTGGTCACTATGCCTAATGCCAGTCACATTTTAAATGGGTAAATTTGTTTATAATGGCGGGCACATATGTCTACTCAGAAACACGATCGGTTAGGGGAGTTTTGAACAAAATTGCATGCTCCCTTGACTTCTACCAGTTAAATCGAGAAGGGAATTATTAATTACATTGGCAGTCCCTCCTTACTAATGCCAGTTACCCAGGAGTTCGAGAAGGATCCCATTCCTACTGCCAGGCAAAGTCGATGTGAAGAGTAATGATTACAATAGCAGACGCCCTCCTGCTGAGAGTCACTATCGATTTGTAAAATATTAATTATAATGGCAGACACACCCTTTCTACATCGCTACAAATCGACTTCATTGAATAGATCGACATACGAAGTATATGCCAGTTTACAATATTGCAAACCTTCATTTACAGATTAACTGCTGCTAAACTATACGTCATATCGACAAACGGATTGTGCCATAAGACGCCTCATTTAGTGGTCTAAATGGCTGGCCTTATGATATTTTTTCCTATCTCATATATTTATGGGTAAGATTGAGCTAGAAACGTTGAATAGGGTGCAATCTGGGTAAGGTTTTCTCAACGTTCATTACTTTTGGATACTTATGTGGCAGCTAAAAACATAGAATTTTGCTCATATATGGATACTGGATGGGCCAATATTCGTGTAGAATTAGAAAATTCTATGTTTCGTATAAGTGATTCAAACTAGGAATTATACCTGTACAAAGTGCAAAATGTACGTAAGTCGAGAAAGGGAGACAAATCTAACGTATAAGGAATAGAGATACGACAAAACGTCATAGGACCAAAGTTGTAGATCATTCCAAATTGAACTCAGATTGTGCCATCCGTTTTGTGATACGACTTTCCGTTTAGCCACGAAATACCTCGAAACGAAGGTCTGCACCGACATTAAAATTGCCTCAATATTTCGATATTTTTCGGAGGTAAAAGGTGAAATATTTAAAGATATTGGAAGCTTTCCGTCGGTTACAGGCTAACACATATAATTTTGACAAATTTCAATATTCTAGCTCGTCTGGGAGATTGTACCACAATCTTGCTTCGGGGGGGGGGGGTTAAAAATTAGGACTTTCAGGAAACTAAAGCGAACAAACATGCAGATGGTCATTATTACACCTGAAACAGATAACGATACGAAAATTTCGCCAAAATAGTAAATTTACAGACACACGGTCATTACGATTTCTTCCGTAATAATAAAAGGAAGTGTTTGTCTGCGTGTCTGTCTGTCTGTCTGTCTGTCTGTCTGTCTGTCTGTGCGCGATGTCTAGCAACGTCTACAGCACGCAGAGATCTGAAATTTTGAACATAGGTAGATGGAAGGGGGTCCGAATGCACCTCGAAGCCGGAATTTTCATTTTCGCTTTAGTTGGTAAGTTATGAACGAAAAACCATCGGAAAACGTGTATTGGGATATGACAATTCAACGTGCTGTCACCAAGAATGTATGCAAAAATGTATGTCGCTAGGCAACGTACATAAGGTAGGTAGAGAACACAATTCAAGGAGCCATTTTACGTCCATGGCGTACGTCTTATATAGTGTGAGGGCATATGACGCTGTTGATGGTGATTCGTCCGTCGGATCGGGACGTAAAGTCTTGAGCTATTCGAGAGGAGTGGGCTATGTGTCGGCGCCGGGTTTCATATTCTTCATTCTTACTATCATACATCATGTCATTCATTTCATCTCATTAACTCATCTGATTAGGTTGACGCCATGAAAGATATCCGGTCGTAAAAACTCGCTAAGAATATTCACCTCACTTCATACCCAAACCGCGTAGAGAAAGGGAACAAGGGTTGGACATGTATACATTTAGAGGAAATATATAGGACACAAGATAGATGATAAGAATAAACAAGAAATAATACATATGTCAATCAAGATGCCTTTTTAATCCTGACAATTACACCATGCGATTTTCTGACGTGTTGAGGGAATGAATGCCATCTAGTCCTCATAAGGAGGGGACAGTTATCCCCTCCACCACCTCTATTCCTTGTTCATTCCGTCTGGTAACTTTAATGTAACTTTAAATAATAGGCTTTGAGTGGCACGTCTTCGAGACGTGTGGTGTAACTAAAACGATATTTATAAACATGTTACTGTCAGGGTTAAGTCCGTGGAATAAGAAGCGATTTTCCTTGGATCCATGATGTCTGTCTGTCTGTCTGTCTGTCTGTCTGTCTGTCTGTCTGTCTGTCTGTCTGTCTGTCTGTCTGTCTGTCTGTCTGTCTGTCTGTCTGTCTGTCTGTCTGTCTGTGTGCGATGCCCAGCCATATCTGCGGCAAAGATCTGAAATGTTTGTCATAGGTGGGCACAGGTTTTCACCTAAGACGCATGGCTGTGCCTAAGAGCAATTCTTGCACCAAGAAGTGAAGCTGTCAACGTCAACAACAAGCAACTTTTACAAGAATTACCCGATGTTCTACAAAGTTACAAGTCTATCGACTTCACGGCAGAGCTTTTGAAAGACTTGGAGTCACCTGGAGTACCCTCGAACATCTTAGAGCGGACGATTGTGGCCACGATTATCCATCTTAAGAATAATAATCCTGCCCTCTGAAATGAACACGACTCTGAATGTGATGACTAATATTAGTGAAACCATTCTCATGATTGAGCATGCCGTGAGCGAAGTAATATTCATTCCTCAGATTCGAATAATTTCTTCGGATATACGGTTTAAGTTCAGATGTCTGCAGTTCCCCGTTTGTCTCAGTTTCGCTATGAACATCAACAAGGCACAAGAACAATCTCTTAAAGTTGTAGGACTCCATCTTCGAAAAGGCTGCTTCTCCCATTGTCAGCTGTGCGTGGTTTGTTCAAGAGATGGAAAGCCAAACGCACTATATATCTTAGCCCCATTTGGAAGGACACTGATATATTTCAACCGGAAGCTCTACAAGGAAAACATATTTTATTATACAAAACAGTTGAATTAATAAACGCAGGTAAAGCCGCGGGTACATGCTAGTTATTTAAATAGATAAGGAATCTGCTCCACGTACAGCACATTTTGGGCGATGTCCGCTAGACTTAGCCTGCAAAACCGACCGTTCATTATATCTCCCTTATTAATCCTCCTATCCAAATAACGCACATGAGAAAAAGTTTTACAAATGGATTTCCATCAAGGTTGGTCGACTTCCAGTCAAGTTGTCTTGTATATATTTTGGGGGAGTAAAATCACTGTTTCGGTTCCCTATAAACCTCCAGTCCGTTCCGGGTATTTGACATGGCATGGATCTAAAAACCTACCTTCGGACAGGTGGATGCTAAATATGAAGTTTGGTTGAAATATCTCCAGTAGTTTTCAAGTTATAAGAAATACGCTTTACACACACCCGCTCTTGAGTTAAGTCCGGTGGGACATGTACTGAAAAACGGTACGTTAATGATATCTTCCTTATTAATCCTCGTATCGAAATTATGCACATGAGAAAAAGGTTTATAAATTGATTTCCATTAAGGCAGGTCGATTTCCATTAAGCTTGCTTGTGTATGTTTTGTGGGAGTGCATAATCACGGTTTCGGTTTCGTATAAACCCCTAAATGGGTTCAGGGATTTAGAAACAATGTTGGCCTTAAAATGTACCCCATGACAGGTGAATTCTAAGTATGAAGTTTGGTAGAAGGATGTACAGTGGTTTTCAAGTTATAAAACTTAAACAGACAAATAGACACCAAAGCTAAAAAAAAATATGCAGATCGTCATTATTACACCTGAAACGGATAACTGAATGAAATTTTCGCCAAAATAGTCAATGTTCAGACAGACGGTCGTTACGATTTTATTTGTACAGAAAGAGAAAAAGAATCTCTCCTGCTAATACAATGTTGTTTGCACGTTGAGTCCTCAGTTCGAAGGCAGGCGTTCCTCAACAGTTCTTTCCAGCTCTCATTTAAATCTATGGCATCAAAATGTATAGTAGGAAAATGATGACTGAGGAAGTTTCCCGTTGCTTTCCTTACTGAACCAGACGGTGTTATTTCTCCATTGTGGAGCATAGAATACATCCACGATATCCCCTACCTGTCGTAAAAGGTATCTAAGAGAAGGCTCGCAACTGAGGAGAGCGGTCCCGGAGACTGTATCTGAATCTGGCATAGCCTCCAGTTAACTCACGCCAGGCTACTCACTTTTATTATTCTGTAAGAACTCTGTTAGTCGACTGTTCTTTTCCGACCCCGAGGATATAAAATTTACGAAGCCTAGAGATCCTTTAATTTCATAATCTTTTGCTGATACCTTCATTCTATGAAGGATCGGAACTCTCTGTTTATCCATTCTTAATTGATTTAAGAGGAGATATAGAGCAGTTCGGGTTCAGGAAAGTTTATTCCAGTGATGCTAAACTTGTAGGATTCCAGCAAGATATGGTAGATATTTTATATTCAGAGAGTTAAATGGGCTGTTGGCTTTTGATGGAGTAGATCATGGAAGAAAATAAGGGCTATTGGACTAGACAAATGAATGATTACATGGGTGGATTAAATTTCTGGAAAGTAGAACTCAGAGAATTGGAGGATGTGGAGCATTATCTTATCGTATAATGCTATTTTCGTTGGCCCCGTGGTGTAGGAGTAGCGTGCCTGCCTCTCGCCCGGAGGCCCCGGGTTCGATTCCCGGCCAGGTCAGGGATTTTTCTCTTGACCTGAGGGGTAGTTCGAGGTCCACTCAGCCTACGTGATTAGAATTGAGGAGCTATCTGACGGTGAGATGGCGGCCCCAGTCTCGAAAGCCCAGAATAACGGCCGAGAGGATGCGTCGTGCTGACCACACGACCCCTCGTAATCTGCAGGCCTTCAGGGTGAGCAGCGGTCGCTGGGCAGGCCAAGGCCCTTTCAGGGGCGGTAAGTGCCATGGTGTTTGGTTTGGTTTTTATAATGCTATTTTCATCCAGTTGTGCTTACCACCACCACCATCACCACCAGGTTGTTATTAAGTTTCAGTTTACCAAGCCCACTGAAAAGTTTATGCCGACCTAACCTCCTCCCCGAAAAATAGCCACCTTTAACATCATTCATCACAGGGGCTGATTGCGTAAAAATAGTGTTAATAATAAAAATGTTATTTGTTTTACGTCCCACTAACTACATATTTAAGGTTTTCGGAGACTCCATGGTACCGGAATTTTGTCTCACAGGGTACTTTTACGTACCAGAAAATCTCCTGACACGAGGCAGACGTATTTATTAGCTTCAAATACCTCTGGACTGAGTTGACCTGCCAAGTTGGTCTCCGAAGTGCAGCGCTCCACTGTCCGAGCTATTCAGCCCGGCAAACATGGCGTACTGACAAAGACAAAAATTAGGCGTCTGGTCGATGAAAGTAACACATTTGTTCTAGCCGCATATCGGAAGACACTCTGCACTGTAAATACTGTCGCTCCTGATGTATCAGTTAGTCAGCACTTATCTGCATTTAGGGCTGCCGCCCAGGTGGCAAGTTCTTTATCAATTGTTGCCATTGATGCTTTCACAGCCCGTACTTATAGACATGATAATGTATAGGCTTTTGGGCTTATGCCGTGTCAAGAAAATAAGGTGAAATTCTTTACGTTTCGCAGAGAACTGAGCTCTGCGTCATCAGAAGAAAATATCGACTCTCCACGAGAAAGGCTTCTTGAACAATGACTTTTTGAAATTTAGACCTTATAATAGAAGTCCATTCGCCACCCGATGGCTCCCCGAACGTGGCACAGCGCTAGCGTTCGAAGCGGAAGCTGACCAAACCATCAGAATTAGTCTAAGAGGATCACATAACATGTATACGTAACATATGACATTGACTCAAGCCTGGAATGAAACATCTGGCGATGAGGAACGTACGAATTTGGAAAACACCGAGACGAAATAACAATAGTGAAAGGACAGGAAAGGGAACTACTTTCGTAAATTCTTAATGGCTGGCAACCAGGTATTACTTAATTCTTTATCAATTGATTACCTAGCCTTTTCTTTATTTAGAAGAGGTTGGACATTTTTCGAATATCACTTTCTTGGTATATTATTTCAATCCCTAATTCCTCTTCTTATAAACGAATATTTGCCCCAATTTGTCCTCCTGAATTCTAACTTGATCTTACTATCACGAACTTTTCCATCTCTAAATCTTCTTTCAAGCCTATTCCTCTATTGATGCCACTCCACTCCATACCTACACTGACAGTTAGGAACATACTGCTTAGTCGAGCAGCTTGTCTCTCTACTCCCAAGTCTTCCCAGTCCATTTTCGAAACACTACTCCTTTGTCGGAAACCACCCATAACAAATTGGGCTGTATGTAGGCCTATCTGGGCTATCATCAAGTATATATCTTATGTCAGTATGGTGCCGGCCCCGCGGTGTAGAGGAAGTGTGCCTGTCTCTTAGCCGGAGGCCCGGGTTCGATTTCTGGCCAGGTCAGGGATTTTTACCTGGATCTGAGGGCTGGTTCGAGGCCTACTCAGCCTACGTGATTACAATGGAAGAGCTATCTGACGGTGAGATGGCGGCCCCGGTCTAGAAAACCAAGAATAACTACCGAGAGGATTCGTCGTGCTGACCACACGACACCTCGTAATCAGCAGGCCTTCGGGATGAGCAGTGGTCGCTTGGAAGGCCATGGTCCTTCGGGACTGTTGCGCCACGGGGTTTGATTTTTAGTGTCAGTATGGTCGGCTTATCCAGATTTAAACTGTACCGTTACACATTAGCAATAATATAATCATCCTAAGAGCAATGGACAGTGATCAGTCACCAATGACATGAATGTGGAAGTGAAAGTACCCAGCGGGTTACACTAAATTACAGAAACCCTGAGGGTCCCAGAGCTAATGAGTTTGTGTAAGCTCCAATCGCAATGCAATTGAGGCATGGTCTTCTTCAAGCTTAATCTATCTTATTTGCTTGTTTGATGTATGCATCTCCAGGTCCAGAAACTTTCAACATCTACCTCTTTTGATTCATAAACTTCACGATTCTTTATAGTTTCTCCTCTCACACGGTAGAGCTATGGCCTTCTGAGCTAGGCTCAGTCCGGTGGTATTTCAAGGTACTCAAATAACTTAGCCTCATGTCGGTATATTTACTGGCACGTTAAGAATCTCCGGGGTTCGATTCCCGGCTCTGCCACGAAATTTGAAAAGTGATAAGAGGTCTAGAACGGGGTCTGCTCAGCCTCGGGGCGTCAACTGAGCATAAGGGGGTTCAATTGCCACCTCGGCCATTCTCGAAGTGGTTTTCCGTGGTTTCCCACTTCTCCTCCAGGCAAATGCCGGCATGGTAACTAACTTAAGGCCATGGCCACTTCTTTCCCTCTTCCTTGTCTATCGCTTCCAAACTTCCCATCGCCTACAAGACCCCTGTTCAGCATAACAGTTAAGGCTGCCTGGTTCTCCTCGCCAGTTGTATCCCCGACCCAAAGTCTCACGCCGCAAAACACTGTCCTTGAGGCGGTGGAGTTGGGAGCCCTCACTGAGCCTGAGGGAGAAACCAACGCTGAAAGTTAAACGGATAATGAAATGAAATCAAATATTACAGTATTGGTTTTAGTCCCACTATTACTTTTACGGTTTTAGGAGACACCGAACTGCAGCAGTTTTGCCCCGTGGGAGTTCTTTTACGTGCCGGTAAATCTATTAACATGAGGCTGACGTTTTTTGGCATCTTCAAATATCTCTGGACTGAGCCTGGTTCGAACCTGCTAACTTGAGCTCAGAAAGCCAGCGCTTTAACAGTCTGAGACACTCTTCTTCTTCTTCTTCTTCTTCTTCTCAGTCGCATAACTCACGTCTGAGTATCGTGATCTCATGTTTACTTTACTATTCAATAGAGTTCACCAGCAGTCGCCATTGTCTACGGTCTTCTGCTTTCTTGATTGTCACTGGAAGAGGTGTGCGAGTTACGTCTTTGATCTGGTCTATCAATCTACTGGGAGCTCTTCCACGCGGACTGATCCTAATTTAATTTTCCTTGACAACTAGTTTTTCAAGGCTATTTGCTCTCGTTATACGTTATAATATGTCCAAAGAACTACAGGGTTCTCTGTCTAACAAGAGTTGAAAGTTGATTTAGGATACCAAGCTTGGTTTTTTTTTTTTTTTTTCAATCTGCTTTATATCGCACCGACACATATAGGTATCATGGCGACGATGGGATAGGAAAATCTAAGAATGGGGAGGAAGCGACCATGCCCTTAATTAAGGCACAGATCCGGCATTTCCTTGGTGTGAAAATGGGAAACCATGGAATCATCTTCAGGGCTGACGACAGTGGGATTCAAACCCACTATCTTTCGAATGCAAGCTGATGGTTAAGTGACTCAAAACACGCGGCCACTTGCTTGGTGGGATACCAAGCTCTTCGAATATGGAGGAGTTAGGACTTTTCTCCGGCCAAGGTATTCGTAACATCCTCAACCAACACCACACTTATTTCAAATCCATCGATGTGCTATATGTCGTTGAGCCTCACCGCCCATGATCCACAGCTATACAATAGCACTGGAAATACCAAGACACAAACCAGACGTTTCTTTGTGTTCTTACTGATTGCTCTGTCACGGCAGATCGTTCGGAGTTTGACAATAGCAACTTTTCTAAGTGCAATTCTTCTTCTTCTAATCGCTTTCTCGCAGCTGTCGGTATTGTTCAGCAAGGAGCCAAGATAAACGCATTCATTAATAACATCTAGACCTGCAAGACGCCCACTAAATTAGAGCTTCCTTCTTCTGTTTAAAAAACATCACCTTGGTTTTGCTACGATTCACTTCCAATCCAAGTTGAAGACTTCCGCTTTTTACCCGCAGCAACAATTCGGCACGTTCATCTATATAAATAAAATTGTTTCTGTTTGTCTGTTTGTCTGTCTGTTTGTCTGTTCCACCATCACGTCGAAACGGCTGGATAGATCTCAACCAAACTTCATATTTAGAGTATACTGACCCCGGGGAAGGTTTCGATATGCATATCATTTTAAAATCTTTGAAAAGACGGGGGTTTTATAGGAAAAACGGTTTTCCTCCATTTTCTCTTATACTATTATAGGCAAAATATCGAATTTGTCGTATAAGGACGAGACAAAGCTCAATTTAATCCTCTTGGCGCAAAGAACAAAACTCGGTAAGCCCTACGGGCCCGAAAACCATGTTTTAAGGCCCTAAAACCAACCGTTACGGAGATATTGGCACCACACTACCCCTGCTCTAGGAATCGGATAAAGAAATGAACTGCCGTAACCATGGCAACGTCAGCTCCAGGATTCTAGAGCAGTGAGATTATGCATGTACGTTTGGGCATAGCTGTCAAATAAATAGGTACAAATAAGACTTAATATCTGGGAAAAAAATATACTGTTGTGTAAGGCACTCATAGGACTCCTTTGGGCGGGGATGGAAAGGGGGTGAAGAACGAGTGTAAAAATCTATATAAATAAAATTGTTTCTGTTTGTCTGTCTGTTTGTCTGTTCCACCATCACGTCGAAACGGCTGGATAGATCTCAACCAAACTTCATATTTAGGGTATACTCATCCCGGAGAAGGTTTTGATATGCATATCATTTTAAAATCCTTGAATAGACAGGGGGTTTATAGGAAAACCAGAATGGTTTTTCCACCATCACGTCGAAACGGCTGGATAGATCTCAACCAAACTTCATATTTAGAGGATACTCATCGCGGGGAAGTTTTCCATATGCATATCATTTTAAAATATTTGAATATATGGGGGGTTTATAGGAAAATCAGAATGGTTTTTCCACCATCACGTCGAAACGGCTGGATGGATCTCAACCAAACATTGTATTTAGAGTATACTAATCCCGGGGAAGGTTTAGATATGCATATCATTTTAAAATCCTTGAATAGACGGGGGGTTTATAGGAAAACCAGAGTGGTTTTCCCACCATCACGTCGAAACGGCTGGATAGATCTCAGCCAAACTTCATATTTAGAGTATACTCATCCCAGGAAAGGTTCCGATATGCATATAATTTTAAAATCTTTGAATAGACGGGGTGTTTATAGGAAAACCACAGTGGTTTTCCTCTATTTTCTCTTATACTATTGATTTTCTGTAAACTTCGTTTACCGTACGTGAAACGTCTCTTCATTATAAACAACTTTCGTTATGTTCATAATTTACCTTACTCTTCACATGACGGAGAAATTTACAATTTTCTGCTGGTATCATGCTCTGCATTTAGTGACCGACAGACCGACAACGAACCTACAGGTTACCATGGCAACGTCTCTGACTGCATGCCAGTAGGGAAGTAACGTATTGCCATTTTCCTCATCATGCTTTTAAATTCGTGGTTGTTCCTTGGGTAGATGGCAAGAGAGGCATCAATCGGCTCATCTGCGGGATATTGGCGGAATATCGTTGGAGGTTATAACCGCCCTCGAATAGATTAAGTAATAACACCATTAGTCATCTTCATATTTGTTTACCTAAGAATCACTGAACCTAAATTTCTCCTCTGTTAGCGCTTTATTATATCCATAACTCACGGCATTTATTTATTTGTCGTTATCCGGCTGTCCTCAGTTATAATCCATTTTCTATTAGTTTCAACATTCTTAACTGTATTATTTTCTTCCTTAATTACGCCGTATGTACGTGAATGCTAGAAACTACTGGATGCATTTCCACCAAGATTCGTATTTAGAATACACCTGTCCTTGATAGGTTTCAGGGCAAATATTGTTTCTAAATCCCTGAACTAACTGGGGGTTTATACGAAACCGAAACAGTGATTTTGCACTTCCAAAAAATATACACAACAAAAGTTTATGGAAGTCTACCTACCTTGGTAGAAATTAATGTCTAAACCTTTTTTTCTCATGTGCATCATTTCGATACGAGGATCAATAAGGGAGATATCATTAAAGGACCGTTTTTCTGTACAAGTCCCATCGGACTTAACTCACGAGCGGGTGCGTGTAAAGCGTATTCCTTACAACTTGAAAACTACTGAAGACATTCGAAACAAAATTTATATTTAGCATCCACCTGTCCAAAGGTAGGTTTTAAACGTAAATAACATTTCATGTTCCGGAATGGACTGGCGGTTTATAAGGAACCGAAATGGTGATTTTACTCTTCCACAATATATACAGAACAAGACCAACCTGACTGGAAATCGACCAAACCTGATGGAATTCCACCTCTAAACCTTTTTTTTCATGTGCATTTTTTCGTCAGGAGGATTAATAAGGGAGATATCATGAATGGTCACTTTTGCAGGTTAAGTCCAGCGGACATAGCCCAAAAGGTGTTTTACATGGAGCAGATTCCTTATGTATATAAATCAAATCGTAACGACTGTGTACCTCTACACTGACTATTTTGGCGAAATTTTCGTACAGCTTTCCGTTTAAGGGGTAATAATAACAATCTCCATAATTTTTGATTTCCTGAAAGTCCTAATTTTTACCCGCCTCGCCCAAAATCCACATTGTGGCATAATCTGCCAGAAGAATAAGAAGATAATTGAAATTTGACAAAATTATACGTTTTAGCCTGTAACGAATGAAAAATCCTATATCATTAAATTTTTCATTTTTTATCCCCGAAGAATATCGAAATATGCAGGCAATTTTAATGATGGTGCAGACCTTCGGAAATTCCTATCACGTAACGGATTGCACAATCTCCGTTCAATTTGGAATGATCTACAACCTTGGTCTTATGACTTTATGCCGTATCTGTATCCCTTTTACGTTTGATTTTTCTCTATTAATCGATGTTAAGTCAATTTGGAATTTTCACATGCATTATTCATACTTTCAATTACTTATATGAAATACAGAATCATCAAACTCTTCACGAAAATTGGCCCACTCAGTAGCCATATGTGAGCCAAATGCTACGTATGTAGCTGTCACATTATTATCCGAAAAGTAATGTAATGTGAGATGATCTTACAAAACCTTTACCCTGTTCCACGTTTCTAAATCTGACCCAAGAATAGATGACATATCATTGGACCAGCCATTTAGGCCACTAAATCCGGCGTGTTTTATGGTATAATCCTTTGTCGATATGACGTACGTTTAGTAGCAGTTAATCTGTAAATGAAGGTCTTCAATATTGTAAACACGCATATACTTTCGTATGTCGATCTATATATATTCACTGATGTCGATTTAGCGATCGAGAAAGGGTCGGTCTGCTATTGTAATCAGTACTCCCCACACCGACTTTGACTGGCAGTAGGAAAGGGTTCCTTCTCCAACTCCTGTGTAACTGTCATTAGTAAGGAAGGCCTACAATTGTAATGAATAGTTCCCTTCTCGATTTGACTTGCAGAAGGTAAGTGAGCATGCAGTTTTGTTTAAAACTCCCCTACCCGATTGTGTTTGGCAGTAGGCAAGGGTGCCCGCCATTATAAAGAAATGTACTCATCTAAAATGTGACTGGCATTAGGCATAGTGGCCTGCTATTTTGATGGAAACTCACCAACTTGGTGTGACTGGCAGTACGCTGGCTGGCAGTAGGAAAAGGGGCCTGTCATTATAATGATAACTGCACAACTCAATTTCGAGTGATAGTAGGGTAATTGCCTGCCATTATAATAAAAACTGTAATCTGTCTGGAGGTAGGAAAGGGGGGCTGCCATTTTAACGAAAACTCCCCAAATCGATTCTGTCCGCATAGTAGGCAATGGGGCCTGCAATTATAATGTAAACTTCCCAACCTGATTGTGAATGCCAGTAGGCAAGTGAGCCTGCCGTTATATCACAAATCCGTAACAAACACTTTACATTGGAAACGTACGGGGACCTCCCCATGCTCTTTCTCGGATAACGCTAAGAGACATGCAATTTTAAAACTATCTTATTTACTGCATGTACACTATTTACTTTGATATTCGAATACAATGTAGAATACCGTAGCGAAGCACGGGTACATTCGCTAGTCTTGTCTTCAATGATTACCAATAGCATACTCTCCACAGCAAAACGTAGATTATGCAACCTCCTTCCTCCAACTGACGGTCCATCATGTGAGTTGTCCAGGCATATAATGGCATGTGACCTCCGGAGAGGCCTGGTGCAGGTATTTTGATTTGACACCCGTAAGCGACCTGCGCGTCATGATGAGAATGAAATGATGATGAAGGCGACACATACACCCAGTCCCCTATATACTGTATTAACCAACAGAGCGAAGAGTATACATTGCCTCATTCCTTTTGACACTTTGAAGGCCTTTGAAATCCAGCTTGTTTTGGGCCACTCGGCCTTGCAATAATAATAATAATAATAATAATAATAATAATAATAATAATAATAATAATAATAATAATAATAATAATAATAATAATAATAATAATAATAATATCCCGTCAACACCACAATGCATCGATGTGTTTATTATTATTTACGTCATTATTAGGAATTTCAGCTCCTTGGCAGAATGGTCGGTGTAGTGGCTCTCGGTTGAGAGGGCCCGAGGTTCGATCCCCAGCCAGGCTAGGCATTTTAACTGCGTTTCATTAATTTCTCCAGCACGGGAACTGTTCATCTTAATACACTACTTCTCTTCGTCTACACAAAACACAGCACGCTACCAACCACCACAGTAACACGCAACAGTGAATACTTCTCTCCGAGCAGGGATAGTGTAAGGATGCACATCCAGCTGTAAAACTGTGCTAATTTCTCATGAAAATGTCAACGCTAGGAAAGTGGCAAAAGGGGAAGAAGAAGATTAGGAAATGTGATAGCGACCTCACAGTACTGTTCTCGTCAAGAGCCCAGGAATTGATTCGACCCTGGCTAAAAGCCGCTCTAAAATTCTATCTGCAGAGGCTTTAGAGGTAAGCTACAAGGATAAAAATTAACCAAACTGAACAATGACGAGCCAACACATTCAACCTAGGTAAATTCCTTTAAGGAAATATTTTCATTGCACGTTTAGAAATATTTCCTCAAGATTTGTTATTTTAACTCTGCATTTTAAAAAAAAGGAAGTTTCCTCCCATCTTACAAACATCACATTCGATAGAGAGTAATTACTGTTATTAATAGGGCCGATGTTGCTGTATTAGGACACGCTGACCCAGATAATCCCGTCTATTGTTAGAGGCCATGAATAATGTATGGTTACCGCAAATAACACTCAGATTATATCAGATGTGATTTAAAGCGTGTTGGCCACGTGCTAAGATCATTGGGCGTGTTCCTCTATCGGCGCCACAGGAGTTATACCTGCGTGCCTTATGACAGGACGTATTAAGTATTCAGTCCTCGTACGACAGTACAAATACTGGGTTGTTTCTTGTTTTATTCTTGTGGAATTTAGCACGGAGAAAGAACGACTTTCACCGTTTTTAATTCGTCTAACAATGGTGTTTTGGTGGTCGGGAGATCTCGATTATACTAAGTTCAATAGCGTGCAGCCGTCCTGCGCTGTCCAGCATTTAATAGTTAGTCTTCTGGCCCAACTATTGTAGGCTCAATCCCGGATGGGCGATAACACTGTAAGGTACTAAAGTGGGACAAATTCCTATCATTAGCTTCCGGAGCGTTAAATAACTTCTGCGGGCAAAATTATGACACTATCGTAAAACCTATCCTAATTTAAGGGATGTTAAACTACTACTATTATTGTTATTATTGCTATAATAATTTATTTCACAATTTTTACAGTTTGTAATACAGCTCCTTTCTCTATACATTTAGACTCAGTAAAAGAAATAAAGGTCAATCCTACATTTACAATATATGCAATGAGAATTTTACCGTAAAATTCTTTAGTGTCTCTACATTATTTTCTTCCATATAGGCTTCAGCCTCTTCTATTTACGGTCCATACAGAGCAGTCAGGAATGTCCTGACAATGCTGCAGGTCTTCCAAATTGCAGTCTTTTGTGCCACATTGTGTCTGTAGATGTGGGGTTTCAGTAGCTTTAGAATTCCTGGAAGTGAAATTGGCGTAAGACCAGTGGGAGAAATTAGAAAAAGAAGAATTTTCACTCTCTCTCTGTTTTTTCCATATATTTTTTTTACAATTTGTTTTACGTCGCATCGACACAGATAGGTCCTATTGCGACAATGGGGTAGCAAAGGCCTAGGAATGGGAAGGAAGCGGCCGTGGCCTTAATTAAGGTACAGGCCCAGTATTTGCCTGGTGTGAAAATGGGAAACCACGGAAAAACATATTCAGAGCTGCCGACAGTGGGGCTCGAACCCACTATCTCCCGGATGTAAACTCACAGCTGCGCGCTCCTAACCGCACGGGCAACTCGTCCGGTTTCTCCCGGCACTAAAAGACGCACGCCATTTCTTTTCATTTCATTTCGTTTCATTTCAGGGCCACTGATAGTGAGGTTTGAACCCACTATCTCCCGAATGTTGAGCTGCACACCCCTAACCGTACGGCCAACTCGCTCGGTCATATTATTACCACTTCCATACCTAGAGGAGTATAGTTGCCAAACTTGTCCCTGTATTTCTGTGGTATTTTGTGGTCATTCGCGATAGCGATGCCAGTGAGATAGGTGTGCTGTTTCTGCTTGTTAATGTTTTGTTAATGTTGTGTCTGGCCTATTGTGCGGAGTTGTTTTATCTGTTCGAATCGTGTGATCCCAGTAGAGTTTAAAATCTTCTTTTCCTAGTATACTTTGTGGGGGAGTGTTTGTATTAAGGCACCCTGTTGTGGAGCAAGGATCGGGTCAGGACAGTTTATACAGGGTGTCCTTGAAACAGGTTTCAATATTGACAGGGGAGGGGGGGGTAGAACAAACGAAGGAGAAAAGGTCCTATAAACAATGGTCGTAAACCCAACATATTCAGAGTTATGGTCCGCACCAACTACTATCAATGATCCCGATGTTTCATTAATTTACGGAGGGTCGTACGCAACAAAAGACAGAAATGCTTTCCTACCTAATCATTCGTCGTAAACGACTGCAAATGTGGTACACGAATGATGGGACATCGGCGCATTTTCATCGCAGTGTTAGGTGACACCTAACGCGGGACTTCCATGAGCGATGGATTGGTCGGGGAGGGCCAATACCTTGGCCTGTCCCTTCGCCTCAATGTAACCCTTTAGATATTTTGGTTTGGGTACATGTAAACACCATGGTGTAAGCGGTCCCCATAAATGATATGGATACACTACGAGATCGCACGTTCAATGCCTGTGATGCAATCCGCCGTGTTCCGACGAATGCGTGATTCCATGCGACGTACGGTGGAAGGCTGCATTACAATAGATTGGGATCACATCAAGCACATGTTGTCAAGAGTAGATCAAAGACATGGTAGTCGTAGCGGACCATAACTCCGAAGATATTTGGTTTGCGACCAATGTCTATAGGACCTATTTTTCCTTCGTTTTCTGGGTGCTGCCTCTTCTGCAAATATTGGAATCTTTTTCAATGGCACCCTGTAGGTTTACAACTTTGGCAACATCATTGTGTCTGTCAGTGTAGGATGCTGGCGCTAGGAATCTGCAATTGTTGATCATATGCTCAATGGTTCCTAGGCTGCTGTTGCATTTCCTACAGTTTTAATTTCAGAAATGGGAACGTCAAGGATGTGCTTCTTGCAACTCTTTGTTGAGATCACTTTATCTTGGATCGTTTGGTTGAATCCCTCAAGCTTCTAGGGAAAACTCTCCCCTAGACAGCCATGAGTTTGAATGCTCTCGTCAGTGCTCTGGTTGTAGTATCTGCCATGAAGACCTTTACTAGTCCATCTCTCTACCTTCTCTCAATGCAGGATGTTCGTGTCATTTATTTTGATGTGGCCTTCATGTAAATTCAAAAGGGGGTGTAGTTTACATCAGCTTCGACTACTCTATTGTACGTAGAATGCTGTCTTCTGTCCGACAGTGCATTTCATTAGGTTTAATACTTGCTGCTTGTGTAGAGTCTTTGCAAAGAAAAGAATCGACGGGGTTGCAAGTTTTAACGTAATATAATATATAGCAGGTGGAAGGTGTTACCGAAATAAATCACCTAATAAGTAGGGATTTGAATTGTTACTGTTGACATTCTATTTCTTAACTCTAGACAAGTTTACACATCTTGAAGACTATGAGTTCGAAATCATTCCACCACCCGCTACTGTAGTAGTAGATGTGCTCAGCAGCGAGACGACGCTCGGCCGCCCTTTCCTTCATTCATTCATTCATTATTCATTTACCATAAACCTTTACAGTATCTATGGAAGGCCAGGGGAAAAGGACAAGCTCCCCTACACGTAGTGCCCCCTGACCTTTGAAATAATTACCTAAATCCTAAAGTAAAACAGTCATATACACTATTTACAGGTAAAGTAACGAAGTATAGCCTAATGTATACATATTTCTCATTAATAAAACCTTTCACTCCCTCGTTCATTCTTCCACATATTCACATGCATTTTCTCACAGTATGTGCTTCCTAACGTAACACATAACTATATTTACATTTCTACATTTAATGTTGGCGGGTAGATCGTTCCAAAGCCGCGCTGAACGAGCAAAGAAACCTAGTTTGTAGGACTCAGTTCGCGCAAAGGGGGGTATAAGACACACCCCTTTGCCTCTACGGACGGAGCTGTAAGATAAGGAGAGTCGAGGGAATGGTGAAAGGCGAATGGCCCCTGTGAGGGACCGTTGCCTACGCTATAATAGAAGGCCTGGACAAGCCGACACATTTCTGGGCGAACGAAGTAGTTCAGACAATGGCCGCTTGGATCGCGTTTATGTTCTGTTGTTCTCATGTTCTGTCTATATCCTTATATTGAAGATTCATAAAATAACGCGAAATAATACATTTTTATTATCATTGTGTCCGGTGTGAATGAGATATAAATAAATCGAACAACTTAGAACACACTACACTTCATAGAGTTCTTTCATTTTGCACTTGTTTATCACAAAAGAGTAAAGAATAGGGAAATAGGCCTAATTAGAAGTACTGACCCGATTTTTCGCTATTTCTATAATTTCAAAACTTTTCTGTTCAGAGGCTTGCTCTTGAATTTGTTTAATAAATCATAGTCATTAGTCACTTTCTTTGCATTATTAACAAGAACAAGCCTGAAAAATGCTGTAAGTATAACGCATGTGATGTGTACTTGATCACAGTCGTGGCACTGAAACGTCTCCTTAAACTTTGGAGCGGAAAGGAATTTCAGCTTTCGGACAAGTTTACATTTTCCGAGATATCCTAACGCCCGCGTTGTAAATATTAATACATTTTTAAGAATTTGCATCGGCACTTTGTCGGGGAGGCAGAAATCCCCTAACAATACGTTCACCGTAATCTGATTCGAAAAAGTGCAAGCTACATATTCTGGAGTTGTCATTAGGAGCCGGAAGGGATACTTTTCTGCTGCCCTGTCCAGAAATAGCAAGCCTGCATTTCTCCCGTAAAGTCGGATCTTTAGGAAAAAGATGAAAATTTATATTTGTGTATATTTCTTCGCTGTCTCAGATGTGCAGTTAGGCACGCAACAATAAACCATCTTAATAATGTTATTGGCTTTATGTTCCACTAACTACTTTTTCGGTTTTCGGAGACGCCGAGGTGCCGGAATTTTGTCCCGCAGGAGTTCTTTTACGTGCCAGTAAATCTACCGACACGAGGCTGACGTATTTGAGCACCTTCAAAACCACCGGACTGAGCCAGGATCGAACCTGCCACGTTGGGGTCGGAAGGCCAACGCCTCAACCGTCTGAGCCACTCAGCCCGGCAATAAACCATCTTAACCTACAGAATGGAAAGAGAAACTTGACGGTAATTGGCCCCAGGGGCTCTGAAATTTTGAGCGTGGGTTGTCAACCACGGGGCCCTTAGCTGAGTCCTGGCATTTCTTCCACTTACTTTGGCAGGCTCCTCATTTTCATCTATCCTATCCGACCTTCCTTGGTCAACTCTAGTTCTTTGCCGACCCCGACGCTATTAGGTTTCCGAGGGGTAGGGAGTCTTATTTTCACGCCCTTCCTGGCCCTTGTCTTCCTTTGGCCGATACTTTCATTTTTCGAAGTGTCGGACCCCTTCCAGTTTTTCTCTCTGATTAGTGTTATATAAAGGATGGTTGCCTAGTTGTATTTCCTCTTAAAACAATAATCACCACCACCACCTTGACGGTAATTTGGAAGCACATAACTAAACAAATGTTAAATGCATCTCAGCAACCATCCATATATTGCAAATCGTGAGACTAAATAAATTAAAAACACGACAAAACTCTTCATATTTCATGTTAGATAAGGCCTTACCTTATAAAATAAAGTTTAATATATAATTTCTTCTCATAAAACATGTTGCAGTAACACACGTCATCTTAGAATTCACGCCAAGCAACAGAACATAAACGCGAACCTAGCGGTGGAAAAGAGAAAAACTATTACCCCGCTTTTAATGCAAAAAATTGGCTTTCTGTCCAGGCCTTCTAGTATCTCGTAGGCTTTGGAGGGACTTGTGTAAGAAGGTGATGTCGCTTTGTTTACACAAGAGACGATTGACGGGAGGGAAGACGGGCAGCTGTTCTTGTCAATTAGTCGTTCAGCGCGACGTTGGATTCCTTCTAGTTTGTGACGTTGGATTCCTTCTAGTTTCTAACTTCGAGATGCTCCCTATAAACTTCTTGGCGCTCAAAATTCTTGATATTAGATTTTTTTGGATTTCTGAAAAAATACTCTTATTATTTCGAATGCGTTTCTAATAATTATCAAGCCATTTTATGAAATAAAGACTTTTCAAAATTGTCTTATTTTTAATCAGAATTATCTTTACGTAGCATCGACACAGACAGCTTTTATGGCGACGATGGGAGAGGACAGGGCTGGAAGTGGGAAGAAACTGGCTCTGTATTTGCCTGATGTAAAAATTTGAAAACACGGAAAACATCTTTAGGGTTGCCGACAGTGGGTTTTTTTATCAAAATGATTCGCATTACAATTTTTCTGAAATATTATTTTTTATTTACATTTTGCCATATCCTCGTATAACCAACTGAGAAAAATCAAACGGTAGATCACATAAAGTGCTCCCACTTTGGAATCCGCAGGTACAGTAATTGTTTGCTGCGCTGCACGGTGATTTAGTATCTCTAGTGGTTTTACGATGCACCCATACAGATAGGTCTTATGGCGACGATGGTATAGGACAGGCCTAGGAGTTGGGAGGAAGCGGCCATGGCCTTAATTAAGGTACAGCCCCAGCATTTGCCTCGTGTGAAAATGGGAAACCACGGAAAACCATCTTCAGGGCTGCCGACAGTGGGATTCGAACCCACTATCTCCCGGATGCAAACTCACAGCTTCGCGAGTCTAACCGCACGGACAACTCGCCCAGTGGCAGCATTATTGCATAACTGTGTAGCATCATACAGATACTAGATTCTTGTTGCCAGATGTACTGATCCTTCCTCTTTAAAATGATATATATATATATATAATACTGTCGTCGTAGATGTTGTCTACAAATTATTTTGATTTTAAAACATTCACTTTATTTTTAAGAATTGGTTTTATGTAGCACCAACACAGATAGGTCTTATAGAGACGATGGTATAGGAAAGGGCTATGAGTAGGAAGGAAGCGGCCGTGGCTTTAATTAAGGTACATCCCCAGCATTTGCCTGGTGTGAAAATTGGAAACCACGGTGAACCATCATCAGGGCTACCGACAGTGGGATTCGAACCCACTATCTCCCGAATGCAAACTCACAGTTCGTTCCCATTTTCGTAAGTTACCAGCCCAAGTATGGCGCCGAAACTATACATGCATTCCACGTCGTATCACGCGTCCTGACCATTAATTCAATTAATTCGCTTTTCATTTAGATGGTTTCCGTTTATAATATGGTGCGGTTGACTCATTATATATATATAGGTTTCCTTTCTTCATGTACTTCCACAGTTTGTTGAGTATTGGTTTCAAAGCATACTTTGGGGTCCAATATTTACATATTTTTATATTTGAACCACTCTAAAAAGCCATTACTAATAGTTATTCTCCCTGTACCACTTTCATCAGCTAAAACTTGTACAAGAAACCGTGTCTCTCTCTCTCAAGGACTACGATAATTGATTATATGGTGTGATGGCGAATATTGAGAAGAGTTTCCCCATGGCGACAGAAGCCGAGGACATGAGAAAGACTTCCATTATCGCTAAGGCAACAGTGCCTATCCTTCTACCGCAATATTACTGCAATGGAAGTGCATTAATTGTGTCTTTTGCGATGTTAACTGCTTGTGTAAGGAGTTCATAAACAATGAACCGGTCAATAAACAGAAGCTAATTACAAAGCAATGGCAAACGTATAGCTATGAAACTGCCTTGTCTACTCCACATACTATTCATTGCTAAAATAAAAACAGACTAAAAGTTAGCAAATTACGTGGGCAAAAATAGTAGGATGGCAAAAGAAGCTGACATCCAAATGACATTAATAAAACCCTTGTCAGCATGGGGATTATCCTGGTCGCTCGATATCTTGAACTGGCTACATTCCAAGACTGCCAAGCTTTCTCTACCTAAGGCGAGATGTGCCGCGCTGGTAACAAGGCACTCCTGTATCGGTCCAAGGTTGCGAGGTTGATTCTCCTATAACCTATATGGTTTGGCATGTAAGGGTGTAAGAGACCCGTATCTGTACATATGGATGTTGAAGGGTTCCTTCACGAGAAAGTTAGAATTGAAATAGGCGATTATTATTATTATTATTATTATTATTATTATTATTATTATTATTATTATTATTATTATTATTATTATTATTATTATTATTATTGTGCATTTTGCCCTCTAAGAACACGTAGAACCGTTAGTTAGCAGTGGTCTTCTTGTTCTTCCTGTCTTCCCAAAACTTCCTCATCCTCTCCCTATGAGCCTGTCGTCTTTCTTGTGTCAATGCGATTTCGAGTTTCAGAATTCTTGCAGTCGGTTCACTGGGTGTGAATTTGTGAGAGTTGATTTTCTGTATCTATGTAGTCCGTGTAGTTGCCAGTGAGTCAATATTGATTTCTGTGAGAGCCTTTTGGATGTCTACTAGCCAGCGTACTTTGGTTTGTCGAATTATTATTATTATTAATATTATTATTATTATTACACGTATCTTGTATAACTATAGAATCAATTTTACTCATCTAATAGTGCTGTTTGCGCATGTAACACTGTAACCTGAAACTTCCTCCCCTGAAATTATCACTTACGATGTAACAATCTAAAGCCGGGAGACCAATAGTTTTACATACCGGGAAATCATACCTCAGGACGTGAATTTTAATTTTAGAAATTCCACATGCATTAGCCGGAATTCAAACGGTGGTCGCCTTGATGAGAAGCCAGTGCTATTGTCACTTTGCTTTCATGCCATATAATGAGTCAGCCATCATCATCATCATCATAAATGTAATCCATCTTGGTAATACAGTATATAGAGTTTAGAGTGCACTGTGTCTTCTGGTATGAATATGAACTAGTCTGCTACGTTTATAGACCTGTCTTATTGTACTTCCTCCTAAAACAATAATCACCACCACCATGTTAGTCTTATTTTCTGATTTGATATTATGAAAGCGATGAGGTGTGAACGAAGGTGGTAGCAGCGTTCTTGACGGTGACAGTCTGCGAAAATTGTGTGAAAGTATGACTCGTAGAGTCGGTTATGATACCGCATATCCGTTTGTACGTGGGGACGGTGGTATCCCCTGTCTGTCGTAAGAGCTGACTAAAAGAGGTCCCAAGCCTTTTGACTTGGGAGCGTGGGCTGGGGACCACAGGGCCCTTAGCTGATTCATGGTATTGCTTCGACCTAATTGTGCCAGGCTTCTCACTTTCATCTATCCCATCAGACTTTTTGGTCAACTCTTATTCTTTTCGAACCCCGACGGTATTAGAGCATTCAAGACCTAGGGAGTATTCCATGCTCACGCCCTTCGTTGTCCTTGTCTTTCTTTAGCCGATAGGCCTACTTTAATTTTTCGAAGTGTGGGATACCTTCCATTTTCCCCTCTGATTAGTGTTAATAAAGGATGGTAAACCAGTTGTACTTCCTCTTAAAACACTAATCACCACTACCACCACCTCCGCCAGTATACGTTTCAGTGACAGACTGATATGTATTGGCATCTTCTGGCTCAGTGTGGAAACAAAAGATTTGTGATAGGCCTACTAAACAACGGAGGGTGTGAAAAGTCGGTTGTTATCATCACCTGCTTTTCACCAAGACGATCACGGTTCGAATCCCGGCCAAATGTATGTCAGAATTTTTGAAATAAAAGTCATGACCCTGTGGTTGGGATTCTACGCAATTTTTTTTTCTATTTGCTTTACGTCACACCGACACAGATATGTCTTATGGCGACGATGGGATAGGAAAGGCCTAGGAAGTGGAAGGAAGCGACCGTGGCCTTAATTAAGGTGCAACCCCGGCATTTGCCTGGTGTGAAAATGGGAAACCATGGAAAACCATCTTCAGGGCTACCGACAGTGGGGCTCGAACTCACTATCTCCCGATTACTGGATACTGGCCGCACTTAAGCGACTGCAGCTTTCGAGCTCGGTTCTACGCAAAATTGGAGGTACGGTGGCTATAGTCATGGTATCAATGGTCAAGGAAAACTACAATTCTGCTCTTTTCTGTAAAAATGTGTGTATTACAAGTGGCGGATATCACTGTGACTCTTATCTGAATCTGTAAAATACAATAGACGATGCGTCATTTCACCAGAAGGGCAAAAGGTGAATGAATGAGTTTGAATTGTTGAAATGATATGTCGTATGGCTTTTAGTGCCGGGATATCCCAGGACGGATTCGGCTCGTCAGGTGCAGGTCTTTCTATTTGACTCCCGTAGGCGACCTGCGTGTCGTGATGAGGATGAAATTATGATGAAGACAACACATACACCCAGCCCCCGCGCCGTAGGAATTAACCAATTAAGGTTAAAATCCCCGACCCGGCCGGGAATCGAACTCGAGACTCTCTGAACCGAAGGCCATTAGCTGACCGTTCAGCCAACGAGTCAGACTGAATTGTTGAAATTGTTCTCCAAGTGTTTCAACTGTATTTCAACTTCTCCTCAGATGGTAGGTGAGTAACTCCTAGAGCCACGACCATCTCCTTTCCAAGCGTAAGCTCAATAAATTACTAATGCACGTGCAAGGACTAACAACAAAGTGAATCAAGTTCATGAACGTTTCAGAACTTCTCTGCAAAGAATAATGTTTGTTATGTGTGTCCAACCCTTGTCCCGTTTCTCTACGGGATCGGGTATGAAGTGAGATGAATCTGTCGTGGCGGGTTTTTGTGATCGGATGCCCTTCCTGATGTCAACCTCATCAGAGGGGTTAATGAGATGAAATGAATGACGTGATATATGATAGTAGGGAAAGGATCAAACCCGGTGCCGGCACATAGCCTACTCCTGTCGAATAGCACCAAGGGGTCCGCTCAAGGCTTAACGTCTCCATCCAACGCACGAATCACCATCAACAGCGTCATAAGCCCTCACTCCAAATGAGCACTGCGGACAGGTTTGAAATTTAATCAAGGCTTTTTGCACGCAATCCAGTGATTAGAAATTGTATACCACTACCTCCCCTACGCTGCCGGCAAACATTCTGATGGTGAACATTTTTTCGACCAACGGGACTCGAACCGGCTAACCACGGTATAGGCTTCAGCGCCTTAACGATCACGTCCACCAGGCGAGCTAAAGAATAATGTTGACTAAAATCATTAAATTAAAATTAAGCATTATTATTATTATTATTATTATTATTATTATTATTATTATTATTAAACAATAATAGTCGTACCGCCTCAGATACCGTGTGCAGGCATTTGAAATTGACGCCATCTGGCTGCCTGCTCGTCAATTTCGATGTTGGGGTATATAATAATAATTTCGTGTGGCTATTTCTAGCCGAGTGCAGCCCTTGTAAGGCAGACCCTCCGATGAGGGTGGGCGGCATCTGCCATGTGTAGGTAACTGCGTGTTATTGTGGTGGAGGATAGTGTTATGTGTTGTGTGTGAGTTGCAGGGATGTTGGCGAATGCACAAACACCCAGCCCCCGGGCCATTGGAATTAACCAATGAAGGTTAAAATCCCCGACCCGGCCGGGAATCTAACCCGGGACCCTCTGAACCGAAGGCCAGGACGCTGACCATTCAGCCAACTAGTCGGACATTTTGGGTATGAGATCCACCCCTTAGTGCGACTGCGGGGAGGAAAGGTAGACCATCCGGCAAATCGCCACTGAATATCCAGAGAGATCATACTCGGGGCCATTGGAAGAGGAGTTAGTTAGTTTCCCGTTGCTTTCCTCACTGACCCAGAAGTTGCTATTACATATCTGTATACCTGTAGCAAGCCCACTGAAATGTACGCACCAATCGGCCGTATGGACGACATTGTCACACCATTCACAACAAGGACTGACTGCATAAGGAATGGTATTACTAGCATCGCTCATATGTCAGTATATTCATATCGTCAAAGCCAACGGTGAGACTGAGTCAGGAAAATGGAAGTAAAAAAAATCTAGCTCATACTAGAAGCAAAGGCATCCGGGCTGATGGGAGTCAGATATTTACTTCATTTCTGATGAAACAGAACAAGTCTGTCGCTGAAAGGTTATTTAACCGTATTATAAGAATTGATATAAGCAACAGAAAAAAAAAATTGATCGAGAACTTTTATCAAGAATTAAAATGTTACAAAAATACACAGCTGAACAGAAGCAGAACATTTCTGACGAATTAAACACGACCGTTTCTGAGAGATCGTAACTGTAATGAAATCTCTGCATTTGCTTTGCTTATTAGAATCCCTATCACAACCCAATGAAATCCACTTATGAAAGAAAGACATCTTCTTAGAATCCATTAAAAGGCAATCTGTTGAGAAATTGTCTCTCAACGGAAATCTTACACGAGCCAGATTACGGGGAAAATTTCTCATATCATTGGCACGTGGAAGTGAGCTAAATCTCGAGAAACACGCTATTAACTTTATGATTGTTTCTTGTCTTTCCCGTTGTATGCTCTAATTCTCAACTGACGAGAGTATAAAATAACGTCTTACGTCTTAGCTGTCTGTAAGACACATTTCTACGGCAATAAAATAATCATGAAGGCCCGAATATTGATTGCAAGTAAAGCAAATCACGTACCTTCTTCTTCTGCAGATTTTCCCACAACCTGGTGGGGTCGCGAGTGCAAACTATGTCGCATATGTGGACTTGGCCTTGTTTTACGGTCGGATCACATTCCTGACACCAGCCCTATGTGGAGTGATATATTTATTATTCTCTGATGGTTGGTAGTATGGTGTGTTGTATGTAGGCCTACTTGAAAGGGAGAGCGTTGGAACAAACACAAACACTCAGTCCCCGAATAAAAGGAACTAATCGTACGTGAATAAAAACCCGAACTGACCGGGAATCGAACCCTTAAACCTCTGAATGGAAGGCCTCAACGCTGATCATTCAGCCAGGGAGCTGGACTTAAACAAACCATGTACATTTGTACATACCTAAAGGAGACCAGACAAAAATTACCCACGTCCATAGAACAGCATACTAGTCGCTTTAAAGCTATGTAGATGGCGTTGCACTGGTACCACATCGCCATGTTGTGGGCGCTTCAGCTTCGAATGCATGGCTGGCACGTGGTAATGTTTACAATCCCATGCATGTTTTCGATTTGAATCATGTCTGTTAATGGATCTGCTGTGGTATTATGTGTGACGGAGTGATAATATATCCTCAAATATTTTCAAGGAATGTGGGAGCTTATAACATTACGGTAGTTAAATTGATTGGCAATATTAAAGGGAAGTAAGTTGGGCCTTACGTGTGGAATGGAAAGATATTCACAAGGGTAAATTCGTGTGCAGCCTTTATTTGTACAGACCGCTATCAGAAGGGATTGGTATTTCTTTTCATACGTGAGTCGAAATTGAACGGTTATAAAATAACTTTCAATTACCATAATCGAGAAACAAACAGGTTATAGGGTGCTTGATTCAGAAAACGAATGGACATGAAATTTAGAATGTTTAGGCTTTTTTAAAATTCATCAGGGATAATTGTTTAGAACTAAACAGCTGTTCTGCAAAAGACTACAATTTTTCGTACAGACTGTGTACCGGTATTACAAATTTGATAAACCTGGGCCTAGAATCCGTAAGATATGATTGATAAAACTTGATAAAATACTTTATATTAGGGCAAGGTATTGCTTCAAACAATTATCTGAAAAATTATTTATTGGTATCGTACGTCTTAAGATCTCCATTTTATCACACTTGCTTTATAATAAAATATACCATTGTTAATACGCTATTCCAGAAAAATATCTGACAATGTAAGGTCTAAATAAATCTCATTACAGTCTTGTCAATCCTAGTCTGCATTAGAAAACGCCGGTCAAAATAAATGTTTAACTATAGTATTGATCTTTTTGCAAGTGCTTTACTTTCAGATGTAAAACATGCTGGTCATATTAGAGAAGAATTAGAACGCACTTTCAATTTGTATTTGTGCTCAGATAATGTTAATTCAGTTTGAGTTTGTAAAAGCAGTAATATTTAAGAAGATGATATTATGACGAGAGCTTTAGATCTTAAATTATACCATTCTTACTTAAGCCTAAACCACTCGGAGAAATTCGAACTAACCCTAGACATTCATTTTAAGAAATACACAACACAGGCAGACTAGCATCAGTGTAACGAATGCCAGACAGCATTTACCTAAATCTAAATCACACAGAAATAATAATTTAACTTCTACTCATCCAATTACGTTATTTTCATATCCAAACCAAACCAAACCAAACCAAACCAAACCAAACCAAACCAAATCAAACCCCATGGCACAACAGGCCCGAAAGACTTACCAAGCCTACCAAGCTTTCCAAGCGACAGCTGCTCAGCCTGAAGGCCTGCAGATTACGAGGTGTCATGTGGTCAGCAAGATGAATCCTCTCGGCCGTTAGCTCACTGTCAGGTAGCTCCGCAATTATAATTACGCGGGCTGATTGGACCTCGAACCAGACCTCACATCCAGGTAAAAATCCCTGACCTGGCCGTGGATTGAACCTGGGCCTCCCTGTAAGAGGTAGGATTGCTGCCCCCACACCGCGGAGCCGGCATTTAATATTCAGAAAATTATAAAAATATATCTGATTGTTTTAGAAATATTTCTGCAGTCATATACTTTTTAAACAATCTGTTCAGATAATTGAGTAAAATTTGCTGTAATAACTTATAAGAGAGGAATCATAAGCTATGAACCTTTCACAGAAATATTTTATTTCACGGGTTTCCTTTCTTGTTGAAATTTAAGATTATTGCTATCGGTACAGGAGTTTGTAAATATTTAATTAATGTGTTCTCCAGTCTGCTGAAAGACAGGCAATTTTTATCTCATGATATGTAATAATACTTGTAAACTGCTATCATTTCAACATGTATTTTTATTTTCAATAACGTTAAAGTGTAGACCCTGGGTTTCAGTTACATGTGTCTGTTCCGAATGTTCAAACATATCAGTTACAAACGTGACCATTATATTGAAGTGAGCGACATGATTATTTTTAAAGTACCACTGTTTTCTTTTTTCTGATTTCGGGGACTGAAATTCAAATATGTGTTTATTTATATACATTTATTTTTGGTAATAGTTTATTTTTCAGTCTTCTTATTCAGTCTGCTAAAGGTTTCTTTCTATGTGCGCCACCTATAGGCTATACAGAGGATTTGTGTAGATTTTTAAATTTTTATATATAAGTATCTCTTAATATTACCACAGTCTTGATGTCATGTATACTTATTGCGTGTGTACACGGTAGCAGACGTAGGCTGTCCTTAATTTACTGTGAAGGATGTTTTCCACATGTGCGAAATGTAAGTTAATGCATGAATTTCATACGATCTCGTCAAACTGAGGAGCGCCCACAACATGGCGGTACGCGCATGGACATATCTTCCCCAGTCACACGCTTCTGAGCAGCCAGCGGTGTGATGCCTTGGCTGGCATACGGCCATGGCAGTGAAATGGTGCGGAAACTACCAGTCAGTGGTATGGAAACAGCGCATCAAGAATGGTCGAAACGAAGACGTGCTAGACTGGCAAAAGGGAGCTATCGTGTCTGGACGTGCCCATGACCACACAGTGAATGAAATTGCCCGATTTGTTGATCTATCAACGCGAACCATCCAACGTGCCTACAGGAAATGATGGATAGCTTGCGGCCATAAAACACGGTGTAAGAACTGCGTTTGTAAAAAAAATCCCAACAGACAGTATCCGGAGAACCAGTGGCATGCATTCTCAACGAAAATCGGTTTCAAACACGACAGAATTTCTTTTGCTAGTGACTTTAAGTCGCACCGACACAGATAGGTCTTATAGCGACGATGGGATAGGAAAGGCCTAGGAGTTGGAAGGAAGCGGTCGTGGCATTAATTAAGGTGCAGCCCCAGTATTTGCCTGGTACGACAGAAATTGCTGATGTCAGTGACCGAAGGTCGATCCCAACCAGTTTCTGAGCAAATGTTGCGAAGGGAACTGCATGCAATATATATTTGGAGTCAGGAACCTCGTACGAACTTACAGCAGCACATGAAGTTAAACGTCTTCGATGGGTGAAACAACACCAAACGTGGGCAGTAGCTGACGAGAGGGGTGTAGTGTTGTCCGACAAGTTGCGATTTTGCCTGTTTTCAAATGATGCAAGGCGTTTAAACGGCAGTGTGTGTGTGGAGGGTGCAGTTCAGGCCAGATGCGATTTTGGCGGGGGGTGTCGAACTACGAGTTGGGCCCACTTTTCCAGGTGGCAGCAGCTGTGTTCACAGGCCTTCACGCATGCGTGAATGTCTTGACGAACACACCGACATCCTGTCACACCATGAATGGCCTAATATATCTCTAGATCTTAATTCCATAGAAAATGAGTGGGACTCTTTGGAACAGCGGGTGACACGCCGACCTCAGCATCCATAATTTGGTGGTTCTACGGGATCTCATCATCATCATCGGGTAGCTACAGCTGAACATGACATACCTGCAGAAACTCGTTAAGTCCCTTCCTAGCCAAATGAAGACGGTTATCAAAACTGGAGGTGGCGTAGCATGGCATTACGACGATGTCTATGGAGTGAAATATTGAATAATATTTTACAAAATGAGCTTACATACATACATACATACATACATACATACATACATACATACATACATACATACATACATACATACATACATACATACATACATACATAAGGCCTACATACATATCAGCATTATTCAATAGCTCCCTCTGTGGATCATGGGTAGTGTATTGGACTCCGGAATCCAAGAAGGCGGGTTCAAGCACGGAAGAGGTAGTGGGAATTTTGAAGGGCGGAAAAAAGTACATTCGGCACTCTATGTCGTACGATGTCGGCATGTAAAAGATCTCTGGTGATACATTTGGTGTACCTGAACAAATTCATTAAAACTCAGCCACATTCGCCCAAGAGCGATCCGATTTACTCTGCCACCTGGTGGGCCTAGCATAGAAATAGAACCCAATCAAACCCCATAGCGCAACTATCCCGAAGAGCCACGGCCTAGCAAGTGACCGCTGCTCAGCCCGAAACCTTGCAGATTACGAGCTGACATGTGGTTGAATCTTCTCGATTCTTCTTCTTGGGCTGCTATCCCACCGTCATAGATCTCCTCAATTGCAGTCGCATAGGTGGAGTGGACCCCGGACCAGCCTTCAGATCCAGGTAAAAATCCCTTATCTGGCCGGGAATTGGACCCTGGACCTCCGAGTAAGAGGCAGGCACGCTATTCCCACACCGCGGGGCCGGCTAGGGTAGAAATGGAACGTCGACGTTGGCGTGCAAGCAATCAGGCAGCGCCAAATTATAATGTCCGCAGACGGTAGCCGAAGCCATATTATTATTATTATTATTATTATTATTATTATTATTATTATTATTATTATTATTATTATTATTATTATTATTATTATTGTTGTTGTTATTATTATTATCTAGGTCATCAGCCCAATATAATAGCATGGACTCGACATTTGAGGAGTGTCTGTTCAAAAGGGATACTATTTCCGCTTCCAAAATTAAACCACTGTTTCGTCCACAGGCATTACAGTAGTTGAAAATAATCCACTGCATTAAGTAATCCAGACCAGAAAGATGTCATTCCTTAAAAGTTATACCAAACCCGCTCATAGGCACGTTCTACGTGCCTTTTATTTTGGGTTTCTTGTGATTTTCCCACAACTTTCTTAAAGTGGAAATATTAGGCTACCTTTTAAACAGACAGTTCTCATTTTATCTCCAGTCACGAAAGTTGAACTGTACTTTTAAGGAAATCGTTCCGCTTATTACGTGGAATTTCAGTATCCACAGGCCAACTGGTTGCGTGGCAGTCATCTACCAAAATTTTAAAACTCATTAATATCGCCATCAAAATTTGTATTTCACGTATTAACTTTAGCCTATAATGATATGCCGCATAACGATAAATTGTTCATAACACAAAGGAAATAATAATAATAATAATAATAATAATAATAATAATAATAATAATAATAATAATAATAATGATGATGATGATGATGATGATGATGATGTCCGCCTCTGTGATGTAGTGGTTATAGTGGTTAGTGTGATTAGCTGCCTTTCCTGGAGGTCCGGGTTCGATTCCCGGCTCTGCCACGCAATTTGAAAAGTGGTACGAGGGCTGGAATGGTGTCCACTCAGCCGCGGGAGGTCAACTGAGTAGAGGGGGTTCGATACCCTCCTCAGCCATCCTCGAAGTGGTTTTCCGTCGTCTCCCACTTCTCTTCCAGGCAAATGCCGGGATGGTACCTAACTTAAGGCCACGGCCCTTCCAATCTTCCCATCCCACAACAAGGCCCCTGTTCAGCATAGCAGGTGAGGCCACCTGGATGAGGTACTGGTCATTCTCCCCAACACTGCTCTTGAGGCGGTAGAGGTGGGATCCCTCGCTGAGTCCGAGGAAAAAACCAACTCTGGAGGGTAAACAGATTAATAATAATAATAATAATAATAATAATAATAATAATAATAATAATAATAATAATAATAACTTCCGGTAGAGAGTTTGCCATTGTCAATACAAGGGTTCAAGAAATATAAGTCGCTGAAGCGGTACAGTACTAATTGGATATGTTACCAATTTATATGAAAATGAATCGCGTACATCAACGCTGTTTCCGTGTTAGGAGTGAGTTGTGCTTTATAGCCTTGATTACCGCACTTTAGGCAATTGCATTTAAAAGTTCGTTTTTCTTTCTGCGTCAGAAAGACTCAGAGCGGTCTTATGGGGACGATGGGAAGGAAACAACTGTGGCTCTATTTGAAGCACAGCCCCAGCGATTGTCTGGTGTGACAACGGGAATGCAAGCTAACAGCTACATGCCTCGGTTATTATTATTATTATTATTATTATTATTATTATTATTATTATTATTATTATTATTATTATTATTTATATTATTATTATTTCTTAGTGGGTATCGCGCCACGGCGGAGGATCTGTTTTTCTGGTCACTGTTGCCACTCCCTTGTGTAGAGGACATCTTCAGGTCTGGTGTGAGTGGGAATCTCCAGAAAACCATCTTGAGAGCTGCAAAGGATGTGCACCATTTGCGTGTCATGGGAACACAGCCGCATGGACGCCCCAGCCAAAAAATCTACGACCAGATGATGCAGCTGACCGAGTTTACCCGCTCCTCCGCAATGACAGGTTGAATCATTCTCGAACTAGATACACGGTTCTGTGACTTGTTTGATTTCAATCGTGATTTTCTAGATTAATTTGATGTGTTTGCAGATTATGTTATTAACTGAAGACGTATACGTTACACCTGAAGTTTGGCGAATAAGCTGGTCAATTTGAATCGACGGCGTTTTCAAATACATAGCTTTAAAAAGGAGTTATAAGCATTAACTTCTAAGAGTTCTATTCACTTTCGAGATTCCACACTTCTAAACTCTGGGCGTCCGAGCGTTAAGAGAGTGCATCATCAGTGTGAACAACAAATATTTGCCAATTTCTTCTCGATAATAGAGATGATGAGTGATTATCCTAATTGTATTTAAGAGAGAAGATGAGACAGTTCTAGGAATTAGAATTTAAATATCCCTCCGTTACCATCACTAATGTGTGGAAGTATGCAACAACAATAAACAACATTTCTGGTAAAGGTAGGGATCTAAAACAGAACTCAAATATTGTTGGCTAAAAAACGTTATTTATCCATTTCTAACATTCATATTCTATGACATTAGGAAATATACCCATATATAGATGCGCTGTCGTATGTTAATAAGTTTTAAATGGCATAACAAGATCCAGGATACTAAACTGTGAAGGTCGTCTTGACTGTCGGCAAACTTTGCGGAAGTTCTAGTGTTCCTCAATTATTATTGATGCTAATGACGATAATCTGCTTTGCATTTCTGATGTAAGACCAGGAAGGAAGTGCTGTTCTAATATACTCGTCCTCTGACATCCATACGTTAAACTATGTGGCCTCCGCAGGCTCAACCGGAAGGATAACACTGTTGGAACGTTCCCACAAAAAGATACTGCCTCATATGTTTTTTAGTTTTAACAGCTTTTAGGCTGGGGGTGTATCTGGAGTGTCCGACTCGTTGGCTGAATGGTCAGCGTCCTGGCCTTCGATTCAGAGGGTCCCGGGTTCGATTCCCAGTCAGGTCGGGGATTTTAATTTTAAACTTAATAGGTTAATTCCAATGGCCCGGGGGCTGGGTGTTTGTGCTGTCCGCAACATCCCTGCAACTCACACACCACACATAACACTATCCTCCACCACAATAACACGCAGTTACCTACACATGGCAGATGCCGCCCACCCTCATCGGATGGTCTGCCTTACAAGGTCTGCACTCAGCTAGAAATAGTCATACGAAATTTAAAAAATATATCTGGAGTTATCTCCATTAATTTCCCGACATCATTGTATCCATGGCAACCACTGTTCATCTATATACACTACAGTGACTCTATATGTACAGTGTGGCCAACGAGTGCTTCATTCTGATTGGCTCCACCCTGTTTTAGCCAAATGTCCCGTCAGCTGATTTAAACGTTTGTATTACGCACAGGGTAAGATCACTCTTTATGCAATTTCAGCGAAGTACAGGCTATACGTTTTAACTTTAATACTACCGAAAAAATGTTTTTATTAAAATGGACGATTATTTAGTATTATTAGTTTCGAAATGTGTGTGAATACGTATTTCTGAGGTCTGAGTTTTGAAGAAAATTATGCCAGGCTGTTAAGCTTATGGATGCAGAAACAGATCCGGAAAGGGTTTTATAATGAAATTAGACAATTGCTTGTTTTCAGCTCGGAAAGTAGCACGTTATAAGACGTTCCCAGTAACGAGTAGAGTTGTCTCATGCATTATAATGGCAACAACGGGTTGGAAACTTTAAGGAGGCCAAGACAGTAAATATCAGATTTCTCCGTTAATATTCTCCGTATCGAAAACCTGTACATAACAAAAGTTGTTTAGAATACAATTTCCGATCTTTTACGTTTTGTGCGATTTACCGTGTAAGGGAAAATAGCCGAGATTTTCATGATTACTAAATTTTTAATTTATGTGGCTATTTCTAGCCGAGGGCAGCCCTTGTAAGGCAGACCCTCCGATGAGGGTGGGCGGCACCTGCCATGTGCAGATAACTGCGTGTTATTGTGGTGGAGTATAGTGTGAGTTGGAGGGATGCTGGGGACAGCACAAACATCCAGCCCCCGAGACAATGGAATTAACCAATGAAGGTTAAAATCCCTGACCCGGCCGAGAATTGAACCCGGGACCCTCTGAACCGAAGGCCAGTACGCTGACCATTCAGCCAACGAGTCGGACTTCATGATTACTGTACTATTCAAAAATTTTCAAATATCCCCCGAAAATATCTATTTAATCCAAAACCTGTACATAACAAAGGTTTCAGGAAAGGTAGTAGTATAATGGGAGAGTTCGGCCGCCACCTCCACCTCAGGCTCCCAGTGGCCACCTCCACCTCCACCTCAGCCAGAGGCCTCCCAGTGGCCACCTCCACCTCCACCTCAGCCAGAGGCCTCCCAGATGCCTCCTCCACCTCCCGCGGGAAATTTGAATTTGTAAACAAAGCCACGTGCTTTTTGACAGCTGTCATCGACAACAACGCATCGCAAACCTCAGTACTGCCATCTTGACGGGCCTAAACCTCACTAGTGCCAACTTAACCTCACTAGCGTGAGGTAAACAAAGCCACGTGTTTTTTGACAGCCACGTGCTTTTTGACAGATTTGTAAACAAAGCCACGTGCTTTTTGACAGCTGTCATCGACAACAACGCATCGCAAACCTCAGTACTGCCATCTTGACGGGCCTAAACCTCACTAGTGCCAACTTAACCTCACTAGCGTGAGGTAAACAAAGCCACGTGTTTTTTGACAGCCACGTGCTTTTTGACAGATTTGTAAACAAAGCCACGTGCTTTTTGACAGCTCTCATCAACAACAACGCATCGCAAACCTCAGTACTGCCATCTTGACGGGCCTAAACCTTAGTGGTACCAACTTAACCTAACTAGCATGAGGTAAACAAAGCCACGTGTTTTTTTTGACAGTCACGTGCTTTTTGACAGATTTGTAAACAAAGCCACGTGCTTTTTGACAGCTCTCATCAACAACAACGCATCGCAAACCTCAGTACTACCATCTTGACGGGCCTAAACCTTAGTGGTACCAACTTAACCTAACTAGCATGAGGTAAACAAAGCCACGTGTTTTTTTGACAGCCACGTGCTTTTCGACAGATTTGTAAACAAAGCCACGTGCTTTTTGACAGCTGTCATCGACAACAACGCATCGCTAACCCCAGTACTGCCATCTTGACGGGCCTAAACCTCAGTAGTACCAACTTAACCTAACTAGCGCGAGATAAACAAAGCCACGTGCTTTTTGACAGCCACGTGCTTTTTTGACAGCTGTCATCCGCCATCTTTAAACTACAGAGCACCGTGCTGCCCTCTTTCGTCACCTGTCATCGGTAGTGCTGCCATCTTGACGGGCCTAAACCTTAGTGCTACCAACTTAACCTCACTAGCTCGAGATAAACAAATCCACGTGCTTTTTGACAGCTACGTGCTTTTTTGATAGCTGTCATCCACCATCTTTAATCTATAGAGCACAGTGCTGCCCTCTTTAGCTACTTACCTTTGAAATGTGGTGGCGGATAATTTGAAAAATGCTTTTCGACAAGCAGCCATCTTTAATCCAGAGAGAACAGTGCTGCCCTCTATGTGGTGGCGGCAAATTGAAAAATTCCACATGCTCTTGTTTGAAAACAAACTCACGTGCTTTTTTGACAGCTGTCATCTGCCATCTTTAATCTATAGAGCACAGTGCTGCCCTCTTTAGTTTGAAATGTGGTGGTGGTAAATTCCACGTGCTCTTGTTTGGAAACAAAGCCACGTGCAGCTGTCATCCGCCATCTTTAATCAACAGAGCACTGTGCTACTATCATGCGGGCAATTTCATCACCTGTCATCCGCCATCTTTAATCCACAGAACACCGTGCTGCCCTCTTTATGGCTACTACCTTAAGCACGTAGTAGCGGACAATTTGAAAAGTTCTGTTAGCTATCATCCGCCATCTTTAATCAAGAGAGCACCGTGCTGCCATCTTTAGCTAGATACCTTTGAAATGTGGTGGCGGCAAATTGAAAAATTCCACGTGCTCTTGTTTGGAAACAAACTCACGTGCTTTTTCGACAGCTACCATCCGCCATCTTTAATCAACAGAGCATAGTGCTGCCCTCTATGTGATGGCGGCAAATTCCACGTGCTCTTGTTTGGTAAACATAGCCACGTGCAGCTGTCATCCACCATCTTTAATACAGAGAGCACCGTGCTGCCCTCTTTATCGTAGTAGATGTAAATTCGTCACCTGTCATCCGCGGTGCTGCCATCTTTAGCTAGATACCTTTGAAATGTGGTGGTGGATAATTTAAAAAGAAAAATTCTACAGCAGCCCTCTCTCGACGCTAATTGCATAAGATGGTGGCTATACATGACTCCTTAAGGGTGCTTACGCAAGATGGCTGCTATACACAGGTTCTTATGAGACGCCCTTGGGATGCTTGCTCAAGATGGTAGTTATACATGGCTCCTTATGAGATGCCCTAGGGATGCTTGCTCAAGATAGCGACTGCTCTTATGGGACGGCTTAAGGGTCCTTGCACAAGATGGCTTGAGACGCCCTAAGGATGCTTGCGCAAGATGGCGGACACAAGATGGCAGCTATACATAACTCCTTATGAGACGCTTTAAGGGTGCTTGCGCAAGATGGCTGCTGCTCTTAGCTTAGAGGCTAACGTGTCGTGCTAGTTCGATTCATTAAATTTAGGGCTTAAATGCATAATGTTAAATATATCGAAAACGGTGCATCGTAGAGCAAAACGGACAAAATTTTTCTACCTAATACCTCGGTTCGCAGTATGGGGAACAAGTAAAACATAGTCTAATGATGAGATCAACGGTTCGGTTCCTACTTAGGCCCTTTGGCATTTGCTCTGTTTTAGCTTGTATTGAAGCGAGTCTTCGTAACATGATCACGTCTAGCTATGGTAGAGAGTATAACGTGCCGTGCAGCTTCGATTCATTAAATTTGGAGGCTTAAATGCAAAATGTTAAATATCTCGAAAACGATGCATCGTAGAGCAAAACGGACAAAATTTTTCCGCCTAATACGTAGGTTCGTAGTATCAGGAACAAGAAAAAACATAGTCTAATGATGAGATCAACGGTTCGATTCCTACTTAAGCCCTTTGGCATTCGCAGCTATCTATTTCTACAAGATGGTGGCTGCTCTTATGAGAAACAAGATGCCTTGAGACGTCCTAGGGATGCTTACGCAAGATGGCAGACACACAATGGTGACTATACATAGCTCCTTATGAGACGGCCTAGGGGTGCTCGCACAAGATGGCGGCTACTCTTATGAAGAAAGCTAGCTTAGAGGCTACTGCGCAAGATAACAGCTGCTGTTATGCATGTGGTGGAGGGCAATTTGAAATTCTATGTGCTTAATCAACAGAGCACCCTGCTGCCCTCTTTATCTGAAATGTGGTGGTGGATAATTTGAAAAATTCTTTTGACAGCTATCATCTTTAAAAACAATGGCGACTATACATAGGCTGTTAAGGTCTTATCATTCTCCTCCTCCTCCTCCTCCTCCTCCTCCTCCCCCTCCTCCTTCTCTACCTCCTCCTCCGCCTCTTATGTCAAGGCATAGCTTTATATCGAACAAGTTTAAACCTGCATCGCGAAGACAAGCGTGTGCAGCGATAACATTATTGTGCATGTTTAGACTTTCGAAACATAAGAAGAGTAGAATCAAACGCTGTACTCGATACGACATGTGATCAGAACATTGATTGATGCGTTCAGAAAAACAAAATAAGTGATCAAGACTAGAATCGAACAATGTACTCAATACATCATGTGTTTAGAATATGTCAGGGGATACGCTTGTTCTAAGAAGATCAGATTGAAACATAACAAGACTAGAATAGAACACTGTAATCGATGTTGTTAACTTCAACATGTGATCAGAACATTGATTGATTGATGTGTTCAGAACACAAAATAAGTGATCATGACTAGAATCGAACACTGTATTCGATACAACATGTGATCAGAACATTGATCGATGTGTTCAGAACACGAAATAAGTGATCAAGACTAGAATCGAACACTGCACTCAATACAACATGTGTTTAGAACATGTTAGGGGGTACCCTTGTTCTAAGAAGATCAGAATGAAACATAACAAGACTAGAATCGAACACTGTAATCGATGTTGTTAACCTCAACATATGATCAGAACATTGTTTGATGTGTTCAGAGCAAAAGTACAATTTTGATGATTTGCGCAGCTAACTCGCTCCGTAAACGATATAGCCAAAGTATAACTTCAAATTATTTACCTTCCATCATTCGTCTTGTGTGTAAAAATCAGTCGAACAAGTTATCGCATAAACATGGCTGAAAAAAAAATCGTGATAGGGTATGGAACCCAGGGGTTACATCTTATCAGAAGGGCAAAAAGGATGAAAGGACTCTTCCTCCTCCTTACCGCACATTCCTTGAAGGGCTAATTGGCTGAAGGGCTAATGGGCTAAAGGGCTAAAGGGCTAATGGGCTAAAGGGCTAATGGGCTAAAGGGCTAAAGGAGCAACAACCTCGTCGATCGCTATCAGCAAGAACGCTTGTACTTTGTTAAGTGTAGAAAATTAATCTTTATTTGTAAATGGTTTCATGTTCAGAACAAGGAATGGAAAATCCCCGAGGTGCGATGAGTTACGTTTTTCGAACTAGTGTTTGGAACACTGAACTTTTCAAGATGATAGCAGAGAGTTTAGCAATGTTCTGTTGTTGGATTTTAAATTCCGCGCTACAACATGCATAAGGTGGTAGCCTTGAGGTTTACCGCCGTAAAGATGGCAAGAGTGAGGTTAACAATGTTCTGTTGTTGGATTTTAAATTCCGCGCTACAACATGCATAAGGTGGCAGCCTTGAGGTTTACCGCCGTAAAGATGGCAAGAGTGAGGTTAACAATGTTCTGTTGTTGGATTTTAAATTCCGCGCTATAACATGCATAAGGTGGCAGCCTTGAGGTTTACCGCCGTAAAGATGGCAGCAGTGAGGTTAGCGACGCTCTATTGTCCTTCAAAGTGAGGTTAGGGTTCGTCAAGAAGACAGCTGTCAAAAAAGCACGTGGCTATGTTTACCAAACAAGAGCACGTGGTCGTGACGTCACGGTCACGTAGTATGCCGCCTCAGCATGCAAAGTTTAATGTCTACAACTACGTAGTAAACATTCTGCTATGTTCACAAGATTTTTTACACATAACTATTCTTTATGCTTTAAGTTCATTCACATAGGCTATGCTAAGATAGCAATACAAACACATGCGAACTTTGTACATTCTAATGGAATAAGTTTAGTACTATGTGCATCATGGATACATGATGTGTGCACGCATTTAAACTTGACTATACGTAATGCTGCTGCTTTGTTTACAAGATTTTTATACATTGCTATTCTTTATGCTTTAAGTTCGTGCACACACAAGCGATAGTCGTACGCTCTAGCAGGAGAAGTTTAGTGCGACAGTCGATGCATACATTATCGTTAGGTGATGTGTACACGCTTTAGAACATAGCTCATCTTTATGCTTTAAGTTCGTGCACATGGGTTTGGGATACACAAAAGCGATTGCTACATGCTCTAGCGGAAGAAGTCTAGTACGATAGTCGATGCATGTAAAATCGATAGGTTATGCTAAGATAGCAGCACACTTACATGATTTTAGCACAATCTAGTGGAAAAAGTTTAGTATGATAGTCGTTTCGTGCAAAATCATTAGGTAATGTGTAAACGCTTTGAAACAAGGCTATTCTTTGTACTTTAAGTTCATGCGTACAGGTTATGCTAAGATAGCAGCACAATCTAGCGCAAGAAGTTTAGTACGAGACATGCAAAATCGATAGGTGACGTGTACACGCTTTGAAGCATAGCTATTCTTCGTACTTTAAGTTCATGGGTATAAGTTATGCTAAGATACCAGCACAATCTAGCGGAAGAAGTTTAGTACGAGATTCGATGCATGCAAAATCGATAGGTGATGTGTACACACTTTGAAACATAGCTATTCTTTGTACTTTAAGTTCATGTGTATGAGTTATGCTAAGATAGCAGCACAACCTAGCGGAAGAAGTTTTGTACGAGAGTCGATACATGCAAAGTCGATAGGTAATGTGTACACGCTTTGAAACATGGCTATTCTTTGTACCTTAAAGTCATACGTATAGGTTATGCTAAGATAGCAGCACAATCTGGCGGAAGAAGTTCAGGGTGATCTGTACACGCTTTGAAACAAGGCTATTCTTTGTACTTTAAGTTCATGCGTCTTAGTTATGCTTGCGATAGTCGATGCATGTAAAATCGATAGGTTATGCTAAGATAGCAGCACACTTACACGATTTTAGCACAATCTAGTGGAAGAAGTTTAGTACGAGAGTCGATGCTTGCAAAATCATTAGGTAATGTGTACACGCTTTGAAACAAGGCTATTCTTTGTACTTTAAGTTCATGCGTCTTAGTTATGCTAAGATAGCAGCACAATCTACCTGAAGAAGTTTTGCACGACAGTCGATACATGCAAAATCGATAGTTGATGCGTACACGCTTTGAAACATGACTATTCATTGTACTTTAAGTTCATGGGTATAGGTTATGCTAAGATAGCAGCACAATCTAGCGGAAGAAATGTAGTACGAGATTCGATGAATGCAAAATCAATAAGTAATGTGTACACGCTTTGAAACATGGCTATTCTTCGTACTTTAAGTTCATGTGTATAAGTTATGCTAAGATAGCAGCACAACCTAGCGGAAGAAGTTTAGTACGATATTTGTTGCATGCGAAGTCGATAGGTAATGTGTACACGCTTTGAAACATAGCTATTCTTTGTACCTTAAGGTCATGCGTATAGGTTACGCTAAGATAGCAGCACAATCTAGCGGAAGAAGTTTAGTACGAGAGTCGATGCTTGCAAAATCGATAGGTAATGTGTACACGTTTTGAGACATAGCTCTTCTTTGTTCTTTAAGTTCATGCGTCTTAGTTATGCTGAGATAGCAGCACAATCTACCTGCAGAAGTTTACTACGAGAGTCGATACATGCAAATTCGATAGTTGATGTGTACACGCTTTGAAACATGACTATTCATTATACTTTAAGTTCATGGGTATAGGTTATGCTAAGATAGCAGCACAATCTAGCGGAATAAATTTAGTACGATATTTGATGCATGCAAAATCAATAAGTAATGTGTACAAGCTTTGAAACATGGCTATTCTTTGTACTTTAAGTTCATGTGTATAGGTTATGCTAAGATAGCAGCACAACCTAGCGGAAGAAGTTTAGTACGATATTTGTTGCATGCAAAGTCGATAGGTAATGTGTACACGCTTTGAAACATGGCTATTCTTTGTACCTTAAGGTCACGCGTATAGGTTATGCTAAGATAGCAGCACAATCTAGCGGAAGAAGTTTAGTACGAGAGTCGATGTGTGCAAAATCGATAGGTGATGTGTACACGCTTTGAAACATGGCTATTCATTGTACTTTAATTTTATGGGTATAGGTTATGCTAAGATAGCAGCACGATCTAGCGGATGAAGTTTAGTTCGATGGTCGATGCATGTAAAATCGATAGGTCATGTGTACACGCTTTGAAACATAGCAATTCATACTGCTGCTCTGTTCCCAAGACTTTTAAGCATAGCTAACCCTAATACTGCTCTTAACGACGTCGAGCTAAGGATTGATTACGTGACCGTGACGTCACGACCACGTGCTCTTGTTTGGTAAACATAGCCACGTGCTTTTTTGACAGCTGTCTTCTTGACGAACCCTAACCTCACTTTGAAGGACAATAGAGCGTCGCTAACCTCACTGCTGCCATCTTTACTGCGGTAAACCTCAAGGCTGCCACCTTATGCATGTTATAGCGCGGAATTTAAAATCCAACAACAGAACATTGTTAACCTCACTCTTGCCATCTTTACGGCGGTAAACCTCAAGGCTGCCACCTTATGCATGTTGTAGCGCGGAATTTAAAATCCAACAACAGAACATTGTTAACCTCACTCTTGCCATCTTTACGGCGGTAAACCTCAAGGCTACCACCTTATGCATGTTGTAGCGCGGAATTTAAAATCCAACAACAGAACATTGCTAAACTCTCTGCTATCATCTTGAAAAGTTCAGTGTTCCAAACACTAGTTCGAAAAACGTAACTCATCGCACCTCGGGGATTTTCCATTCCTTGTTCTGAACATGAAACCATTTACAAATAAAGATTAATTTTCTACACTTAACAAAGTACAAGCGTTCTTGCTGATAGCGATCGACGAGGTTGTTGCTCCTTTAGCCCTTTAGCCCATTAGCCCTTTAGCCCTTTAGCCCATTAGCCCTTCAGCCAATTAGCCCTTCAAGGAATGTGCGGTAAGGAGGAGGAAGAGTCCTTTCATCCTTTTTGCCCTTCTGATAAGATGTAACCTCTGGGTTCCATACCCTATCACGATTTTTTTTCAGCCATGTTTATGCGATAACTTGTTCGACTGATTTTTACACACAAGACGAATGATGGAAGGTAAATAATTTGAAGTTATACTTTGGCTATATCGTTTACCGAGCGAGTTAGCTGCGCAAATCATCAAAATTGTACTTTTGCTCTGAACACATCAAACAATGTTCTGATCATATGTTGAGGTTAACAACATCGATTACAGTGTTCGATTCTAGTCTTGTTATGTTTCATTCTGATCTTCTTAGAACAAGGGTACCCCCTAACATGTTCTAAACACATGTTCTATTGAGTGCAGTGTTCGATTCTAGTCTTGATCACTTATTTCGTGTTCTGAACACATCGATCAATGTTCTGATCACATGTTGTATCGAGTACAGTGTTCGATTCTAGTCATGATCACTTATTTTGTGTTCTGAACACATCAATCAATCAATGTTCTGATCACATGTTGAAGTTAACAACATCGATTACAGTGTTCTATTCTAGTCTTGTTATGTTTCAATCTGATCTTCTTAGAACAAGCGTATCCCCTGACATATTCTAAACACATGATGTATTGAGTACATTGTTCGATTCTAGTCTTGATCACTTATTTTGTTTTTCTGAACGCATCAATCAATGTTCTGATCACATGTCGTATCGAGTACAGCGTTTGATTCTACTCTTCTTATGTTTCGAAAGTCTAAACATGCACAATAATGTTATCGCTGCACACGCTTGCCTTCGCGATGCAGGTTTAAACTTGTTCGATATAAAGCTATGCCTTGACATAAGAGGCGGAGGAGGAGGTAGAGAAGGAGGAGGGGGAGGAGGAGGAGGAGGAGGAGGAGGAGGAGGAGAATGATAAGACCTTAACAGCCTATGTATAGTCGCCATTGTTTTTAAAGATGATAGCTGTCAAAAGAATTTTTCAAATTATCCACCACCACATTTCAGATAAAGAGGGCAGCAGGGTGCTCTGTTGATTAAGCACATAGAATTTCAAATTGCCCTCCACCACATGCATAACAGCAGCTGTTATCTTGCGCAGTAGCCTCTAAGCTAGCTTTCTTCATAAGAGTAGCCGCCATCTTGTGCGAGCACCCCTAGGCCGTCTCATAAGGAGCTATGTATAGTCACCATTGTGTGTCTGCCATCTTGCGTAAGCATCCCTAGGACGTCTCAAGGCATCTTGTTTCTCATAAGAGCAGCCACCATCTTGTAGAAATAGATAGCTGCGAATGCCAAAGGGCTTAAGTAGGAATCGAACCGTTGATCTCATCATTAGACTATGTTTTTTCTTGTTCCTGATACTACGAACCTACGTATTAGGCGGAAAAATTTTGTCCGTTTTGCTCTACGATGCATCGTTTTCGAGATATTTAACATTTTGCATTTAAGCCTCCAAATTTAATGAATCGAAGCTGCACGGCACGTTATACTCTCTACCATAGCTAGACGTGATCATGTTACGAAGACTCGCTTCAATACAAGCTAAAACAGAGCAAATGCCAAAGGGCCTAAGTAGGAACCGAACCGTTGATCTCATCATTAGACTATGTTTTACTTGTTCCCCATACTGCGAACCGAGGTATTAGGTAGAAAAATTTTGTCCGTTTTGCTCTACGATGCACCGTTTTCGATATATTTAACATTATGCATTTAAGCCCTAAATTTAATGAATCGAACTAGCACGACACGTTAGCCTCTAAGCTAAGAGCAGCAGCCATCTTGCGCAAGCACCCTTAAAGCGTCTCATAAGGAGTTATGTATAGCTGCCATCTTGTGTCCGCCATCTTGCGCAAGCATCCTTAGGGCGTCTCAAGCCATCTTGTGCAAGGACCCTTAAGCCGTCCCATAAGAGCAGTCGCTATCTTGAGCAAGCATCCCTAGGGCATCTCATAAGGAGCCATGTATAACTACCATCTTGAGCAAGCATCCCAAGGGCGTCTCATAAGAACCTGTGTATAGCAGCCATCTTGCGTAAGCACCCTTAAGGAGTCATGTATAGCCACCATCTTATGCAATTAGCGTCGAGAGAGGGCTGCTGTAGAATTTTTCTTTTTAAATTATCCACCACCACATTTCAAAGGTATCTAGCTAAAGATGGCAGCACCGCGGATGACAGGTGACGAATTTACATCTACTACGATAAAGAGGGCAGCACGGTGCTCTCTGTATTAAAGATGGTGGATGACAGCTGCACGTGGCTATGTTTACCAAACAAGAGCACGTGGAATTTGCCGCCATCACATAGAGGGCAGCACTATGCTCTGTTGATTAAAGATGGCGGATGGTAGCTGTCGAAAAAGCACGTGAGTTTGTTTCCAAACAAGAGCACGTGGAATTTTTCAATTTGCCGCCACCACATTTCAAAGGTATCTAGCTAAAGATGGCAGCACGGTGCTCTCTTGATTAAAGATGGCGGATGATAGCTAACAGAACTTTTCAAATTGTCCGCTACTACGTGCTTAAGGTAGTAGCCATAAAGAGGGCAGCACGGTGTTCTGTGGATTAAAGATGGCGGATGACAGGTGATGAAATTGCCCGCATGATAGTAGCACAGTGCTCTGTTGATTAAAGATGGCGGATGACAGCTGCACGTGGCTTTGTTTCCAAACAAGAGCACGTGGAATTTACCACCACCACATTTCAAACTAAAGAGGGCAGCACTGTGCTCTATAGATTAAAGATGGCAGATGACAGCTGTCAAAAAAGCACGTGAGTTTGTTTTCAAACAAGAGCATGTGGAATTTTTCAATTTGCCGCCACCACATAGAGGGCAGCACTGTTCTCTCTGGATTAAAGATGGCTGCTTGTCGAAAAGCATTTTTCAAATTATCCGCCACCACATTTCAAAGGTAAGTAGCTAAAGAAGGCAGCACTGTGCTCTATAGATTAAAGATGGTGGATGACAGCTATCAAAAAAGCACGTAGCTGTCAAAAAGCACGTGGATTTGTTTATCTCGAGCTAGTGAGGTTAAGTTGGTAGCACTAAGGTTTAGGCCCGTCAAGATGGCAGCACTACCGATGACAGGTGACGAAAGAGGGCAGCACGGTGCTCTGTAGTTTAAAGATGGCGGATGACAGCTGTCAAAAAAGCACGTGGCTGTCAAAAAGCACGTGGCTTTGTTTATCTCGCGCTAGTTAGGTTAAGTTGGTACTACTGAGGTTTAGGCCCGTCAAGATGGCAGTACTGGGGTTAGCGATGCGTTGTTGTCGATGACAGCTGTCAAAAAGCACGTGGCTTTGTTTACAAATCTGTCGAAAAGCACGTGGCTGTCAAAAAAACACGTGGCTTTGTTTACCTCATGCTAGTTAGGTTAAGTTGGTACCACTAAGGTTTAGGCCCGTCAAGATGGTAGTACTGAGGTTTGCGATGCGTTGTTGTTGATGAGAGCTGTCAAAAAGCACGTGGCTTTGTTTACAAATCTGTCAAAAAGCACGTGACTGTCAAAAAAACACGTGGCTTTGTTTACCTCATGCTAGTTAGGTTAAGTTGGTACCACTAAGGTTTAGGCCCGTCAAGATGGCAGTACTGAGGTTTGCGATGCGTTGTTGTTGATGAGAGCTGTCAAAAAGCACGTGGCTTTGTTTACAAATCTGTCAAAAAGCACGTGGCTGTCAAAAAACACGTGGCTTTGTTTACCTCACGCTAGTGAGGTTAAGTTGGCACTAGTGAGGTTTAGGCCCGTCAAGATGGCAGTACTGAGGTTTGCGATGCGTTGTTGTCGATGACAGCTGTCAAAAAGCACGTGGCTTTGTTTACAAATCTGTCAAAAAGCACGTGGCTGTCAAAAAACACGTGGCTTTGTTTACCTCACGCTAGTGAGGTTAAGTTGGCACTAGTGAGGTTTAGGCCCGTCAAGATGGCAGTACTGAGGTTTGCGATGCGTTGTTGTCGATGACAGCTGTCAAAAAGCACGTGGCTTTGTTTACAAATTCAAATTTCCCGCGGGAGGTGGAGGAGGCATCTGGGAGGCCTCTGGCTGAGGTGGAGGTGGAGGTGGCCACTGGGAGGCCTCTGGCTGAGGTGGAGGTGGAGGTGGCCACTGGGAGCCTGAGGTGGAGGTGGCGGCCGAACTCTCCCATTATACTACTAAAGGTCACTCCCGATCGTTTACTGTATGTCTCATTCATTTTCACTATATTAGATATTATGATTGATATATTCTCGAACTCAAACTTTTATGGCTATTCATCTCTTGAAGGACGTGGTTATAAGAGCCGCCTAGCATCAAGTTGAGTTTTCCCATACATTATAATGGTCCGACTACGTTGTTGAGTGCTCAGCGTACTTCCCTTCGGTTCAGAGTGACCCGGGTTCGATTCCCAATTCCCAGCCGGGTGGGATATCCTAATAGCTTGGGCTTGGGGACTGGGTGCTTGTGTTTGTCGTAACACTCTCATCTTCATATTCAGGAAACATACCACACTAGAAATCACCATATAGGATTTGCGTCAGGAAGGGCACCCGGACGTTAAACAGGACCAAATCCATATGTGTGACGCAGTTCCCACCCGCAACCTCCGCGAGCACCGAGCACCGAGCAACAAGTAGTACTTTCTCAAACTATAGGCCTGTTGTATAATGATACTAATATTTAATTCCTCATTGCGGGGATCAAACCATAGCCATCATTAAAGGAGCACTATACTCAATCCGGGGACCATGGCAGTTGCCTGTTTTCACCACTAAAGAGTAGCAGGTGTTCGTTATTATCTCTATTAGTACCACGAGTAAAATGGTACAGTATATTATGTTAGCATAAATATAGAGCTAGTAATACAAATTTGTCTACCCATCGGTTAACTAATGGTATTATTTTCTATCTTCTGCGTGTGTTAAGATTATATAAATACCGCTAAGTCATATATATGAATAGTACATTTCTATGTATAGTTTGATGATACTGCGTTGTATTTTCTGATATGTAAAACCATGTAACCTGGAATATGGTAATGTAGCAGGTAAAAAATAAAATTTAAATCTAACTTTACAGTCATCACATACATTATTCAAGACAATGACTATACTACTTTACGCCATGTGTATTATAATATATATGTTATTATAGGCCTAGCTACCAACACAGAATTTCTAAACTCTTCAATAATTGTGATTTGTAGGCCTATTCTTTCTTTCTTTTTCTGCCGCTTTTTCCCACACCTGTGGGGTCGCGGGTGCGAATTTCGTCGCACATGTGGATTTGGCCCTGTTTTTACGGCCGGATGCCCTTCCTGACGCCAACCCTCTATGGAGGGATGTAAGCACTATTGCGTGTTTCTGTGGTGGTTGGTAGTGTAGTGCGTTGTCTGAATATGATGAGGAGAGTGTTGGGACGGACATATACACCCAGTCCCCGAGCCAGAAGAATTAATCATAAGCGATTAAAATCCCCGACCCGGCCGGGAATCGAACCCGGGACCCGCTGAACCGAAGGCCAGTACGCTGACCATTCAGCCAACGAGTCGGACTGTGATTTGTAGGCCTATACCACGTATAAATCTAAATTCTGAAGTCTTACGTCAGGTAGACAAACTCTGGATATAACTAATACTGATAGGCCTACGGCTTAAACAAAATAAATAACATCTTAAAATACTGACCTAGTCTATTTATTATTGAAACAAGCATTATATAACTCTCCTTCATCTATCAGCTGAATGAATACTTGGCTAAAACATGGCTGCTGGACTGGACTTGGCCACACTGTACATATAGATCCATTGTAATGTATACTAGGCCAGTAGCGTCATCTTCTCACTGTGCACTTTCTTCCTGTAACTAAGAGCTTGAGAAAATCTCGTATCAAGTGAATCTAGTTCTACTTCTCAATCCAGCATTAAAATCCTTAAACTGGCTGGAAAACGAACCCAAGACCATGTAATAAGAAACAAGCACGTTACCTGAACACCACAGGGCTGTTAATAATAATAAAATAATAATAATAATAATAATAATAATAATAATAATAATAATAATAATAATAATAATAATAATAATAATAATAATAATAATGGTATCAGTGGCGACTCATGAAGTTTCGTATAGGAGGGTCACGTTGTGGTTCGGATACAGATACGGATAATGTAAGTCTAAAACACATGCAGATACAAACAATAAAAGACAATATGCCAAAACACTCCTAGGTTTATATTATTAATAATCCTTATGTCAGATTCACCCTTCTTTCTTTAGCTATCGAAAATCTCCCGCTCATAGCTCACACATTTTTATCTCTCTGTTGTCTTCCCAGGAATGCCTTAATTTTATCTAATGTAGAGAAACACATTTCACTTACCATAGTAGTCACTGGTATGGTTGCAGTCCTATTTTCAACTATACCACATTCGGAAATACAAGTCAGTGAACTGGGCAGCTTTTTTTTTTTTTCTTTCTTTTTCTTTCCAGAGAACTACAGCAGGTAGTGACCGAGGCTTTCATTATAGCAGGCCTCTTCCCCATGAAAGCCAGTAGCAACATTTGAAGACCATGTACTTTAAACGTCTGCTCTACGGTCACATGGGGGTTGTGACCGAGAGCTGATATATAGGATTTTTCGCTCTATCCTTATGCCAGATTTCGCAGTTTAGTTGTAAGAGTCCCCTTCCTTATGAGCTTAAAACCGGCATCGTCCTGTGTATAATGTATTAAGAAGTAAAAATTAAAATATTCATGTTTATTGGGAGGGCTTGTGACCCTGTGTCGTTATGCGCCAGCCGCCACTGATTGGTATTATATTTATGAGGTCTAGAATGTCTTTCATTTTATCACAATTTATGAACCTTACAATTCTTTTCACGATACAATCATTTTCATTTCGATCCGTCGGAACTCTTTTATCACGCATGTGAGTGGAATCAGCAGGTGTACTCCTGCATATCGTAAGAGGCTACTTAGAGTGAGAAAACCCAATAATCTTTTCTTTTTTTTTTTTTTTTTTTTGCTAGTTGCTTTACGTCGCACCGACATAGATAGGTCTTATGGCGACGATGGGACAGGGAAGGGCTAGGAGTGGGAAGGAAGCGGCC